>NW_021940729.1:2544813-2809294 GCF_001715985.3 Manacus vitellinus | reverse complement strand
GGCTATAGAATACAGTTTTGGGTTACACCCACCATGCTCTATGGGCAGAGGGTGCGAATAGTCTATTGACAACAATAGTCTAGTTTCTGGGAAATGACATGGAAGGCTATAGAATACAGTTTTGGGTTACACCCACCATGCTCTATGGGCAGAGGGTGCGAATAGTCTATTGACAACAATAGTCTAGTTTCTGGGAAATGACATGGAAGGCTATAGAATACAGTTTTTGGGTTACACCCACCATGATGAACTGATCTCAGCTGTCCTAACTAGGACAGATGCCCATCCTGGGAAGGGACCAGGAGATGGTGGCTGTCTGGTTGTCTGTCCCAACAGTGGCAACGCACAGGGTGCACACAACACGGAGCCACCACAGTCCTGCATCACACCCAGCCTTCACCAGATCTGCATCCCAACTCCTTGAGTTCCAGTGCTGGAGCTTCCCCAAAACCTCTACACACCCGGACCACCACGACACAACCCTTGCCACAGACTACAAACACAAGGACTCCTCCTTGGCCCTGCTCGGAAGTCACAAGTCAAAGGACACCTGGAAGCAGAACCAGCAGCTCCTTCAAAAATGATGCTGTTTAAGTCACCTTTTGGTAAGTACACAATTTTATTTCCCAGGGTAGTGTTCAGGTAACCTACACTTGAATAATCTTTGATTTTTTTGGGAAAATCAAGTTGTGGGGAAAGAACTGCCTTGTCAGTTATATTTCTGTGTATTTTTAAAGTAAGGTGACAAAAACTGGCTGATTCACAAACACAGAAAATATAAATATGGTTTGGTTTAAACCATATTAAACCAAATTAAAGGGATGCTGAGCTTATACCACTCAATTCTGTGTGAATCAGGTAAGGAAGCTCAATAATAACACCAGTTCCTGTAGAAAACATGTTGCCAAAAATGCTTTTTAGTGAAAAGTATTCATGGAATATGCCAAGTTGGAAGGGACCCACAAGGATCATCAAGTCCAACTCCTGGCCCTGCACAGGACCATCCCCAAGACTCACACTATGTGCCTGAGAGTATCACGCAAACACACCTTGAGCTCTGCCAGCCTTCGTGCTTTTCCCACTGCCCTGAGGAGCCTGGTCAGTGCCCAACCACCCTCTGGGGGAAGAACCTTTTCCTAATATCCAACTTAAACCTTCCCTGACACAACTCCAGGCCATTCCCTGGGTCCTGTCCCTGGTCCCCACAGAGCAGAGCTCAGTCCCTGCCCCTCCTCTTCCCCTCCCAAGGAAGTTGTAACTGCAGTGAGGTCTCCCCTCAGTCTCCTCTTCTCCAGCTGAACACACCAAGTGCCCTCAGTGTCCTCACATGGCTTCCCCTCAAGGCCCTTCCCCATCTTGGTTGCCCTCCTTTGAAAGAAACTTTTTCCCTCCACCTAAGCATCTGATTCTTATAAAAATGTCTTTCCCCAGCCCTCTGAGATGAAACAGCAGTGACCAAATATTTTTTGCTCCCTCTATTTTCCCATCAAAGAAAGCAGAGCCCAACCCATCGCAACAGGTATTTGAGCACCAGCTTTTCCAAGGCGCCACAGCAGCACCTCCAACCCAAAATCTCTTCCCTTTGGTTGCCCAAAACTTACTCCAAACTTTTTTAATACCTGCATAAAGCAGAGCCAGTCTAGCTAAGACACAAAATGAGCCTGTTAGGGGGTAGGACAAGGTGAGACTGTACCATCTGACTTTGGAGCCACTCGATCAGAGCCTCCGCCGTGGAGTCTGGGATCTGGCAGCGCAGTCCTTCTCTCTCATCCGCTTCCATCATCTCCAGCAATCCCCGCAAATCCTCCACCAGGTGCAGTGCCCGCAGACCCCCCATAAAGGGGGAGGTGGGGGACTGGCAGTCGAAGATGCCGTTGGAATATTCCAGAGCCTTGGAACCTGGAAGGAGCAAAACCACACGGTGTCAACACCAGGAAAGCGGGAAGGATGCTGGGAAATGGCAGTGGTTGTTCCTGATAGGAGTTTATTCCAGCCAAACTCAGCACTGGGCTGGATTCTGCCCACACATTTGTGAAAGCTCCAGCAGGAAGGAGGTGGGCTGATCCACAAGGGCTGGGAATGCCACAACCGTGCCCGTGGGTTTAAGGCTCCCCAGGATGTATCGGAAACAAAAGGTATGCTGGGGAGAACACACTCCCTGAGTCACCCTGTAGAGACTGAATGATCCCAGGCAGGCAGTGATGGTGTCCAGAGGAAACCATGCCCTGCATTTTTCATGTAGGAATATGTTATGCTGCTATAAGGAATTTCAATTTTTTAAAAGAATAAAGGAAAATACAAAGATAAATAAAAAGACCAAATCACTCCTCCATGGCAATAGATTTCAAACCCAGCAATTTGACATGGTAGCACTGACATCTGCATGTTAATAAAGAGAAAATTCTCTCATTTGCATAAACCCACAGTATGTATATTTGACCTACATTAGAAGTTGCTACATATTAAGTAAGAAGGGAAAGTATGAATTCAAGATTAAGGTTGATTTAAGTCAACCTAGCTAACTCCAACTATAATTCCAGTACACTGATTTTGTGACCTTAATTCTGTAATACCTCGGCACAATGAGATGTGTTCATGACAGACCTTCATTTGCACTGTCAACTTTTAGAAACTACAATGATATGCACCTCCATGAACTTTCATTCATTTCATCTGGCAAGCCACAAAAATCCAAGTATTTCGCTAAAGTCCCTTTAAAAAAAATAAGGAGAAAAAAAATCCCCACAACAGCACAGGAGCTGATACCCCTTTGTTATATTACTTTATAGGGCTGTCCAGAGACATGGGTAAATGAAGTCTGTGGTGACTTAAACATTCCAACATCACATTTTGTTTTTATATTAAGCCTCATCCTGCCATTACTAACTCAGGCTCTTGGAAACACAAATACTTGACTGGATCCAAATACCAGTGTCTACTTACAGAAATTACTAAAGTCACAGCTTATATGTATTTTTAGAGATCATTATGATCAAATTGAATCCCCTTAACATTTGTTCCTGCCATGTGTCCTTAAGATCTTCAGGAAAACTGCAGAGAAGAGTCGTTGTTCAAACAAACCATGCACTGTACGATTATTTTTTCCCTAAGGGGAATTATTTAAGTGGAACTATTAAAAACTTTATAACTGTGTTGCTATACTTGCAGAATTTTTTTTCAGTTAGGGTAGCTGTTTGCACAGCTCTGCTGGAACAGGATTAAACCATTAGATTCTTGTTGCTTTGCTCCTCTGTGTTGTGTACTTTATTTTCTAACTCACTAAAAAAGCAGAGGTTGTATTCTTTGTGATGCCTCTCCTAGGGGCACTTACAATTTACAGGTACTTATAAAAAATTCACATGTTCAAGGTAGGTCCAAGCCAAATATTTGGAGCCAAAGCATTCCAATTTTGAAAAAAAAAAAAGAAAAAGAAAATTCAAGTCATGTTTTAACTCTTCGGAGCTAAACCAATTACAAGCACATCCCATTCTCAGCCTGAAACTCTGTCCTCCTGAGAAGGGAGGACCCAAAAAGCAAAAGGAGCCAGCTGCCCCAAGTTTTTACCTGCTATGATGCCATCCATCTGCTCCAGAGCCGCAGCCAGCATGTCACTTGCATCACTCATCATCTTTTCTCTTCTCAGGAACAATCACCAGCTACACCATAAGGAGCAAGAAAACACCGGGTGCATGAGCCGGGTCCAAACTCTCAAGTCTGCAATTTAATCTGCAAAAGACAATTTCATTTCACTGTGTGTTCTCTGAATTCAGACATCGTTTGCTGACCAGCAGAAGACCAAGAGGTGTTCACCACCAGGCAGGAACTGGCACCAAGGAATCAAAGCTCCAACCTGATGACCCAGATGCTACTGTTGGTCAGCCCATGGCCTGCTCTGCCCACAGGTCCATGCCATTGAAATCCCACATGGCACTTCCAGGAGCTCACACAGGAGGCACTTCTGTCACTAAAAGGAAGCTGCATCTCAGCAATAAACCAAGTGTGTGCCTGCTATATTTTCCTCCCCAAGAGTTTGCAGGTATAGAAAAAGAGGATTCTGACCATTTGGTCAAGATTTCTGGATATCTGACAATCCAGAATTTCCAGGTATGCAACTATTTGCTTGTAGGCAGAATATCCCACATGGCCATGACTCAGTGGATTTAGTGTACAGGCAAAGAGTATCCTGCCAAGACGTTGCTCTGAGTTTAGCAGATTCACACTCTAACAATGATTGCATTTTTACCCTCAAACTCCTAAAAAGATTTTTACCTGATCTTACCCTCAAACTCCTAAAAGCCAGAGGTGGTCCCCAAAGGAGTATTTCCAGCAGAGTCTGGAAAAGCAAACATGCTGCTTGGGCAGGTGAACTAGACCTGAAATCCTGATGTGCTACAAGTTAAGCAGGTGCTTAGGAACTTGGCTGCAGTGGAGCTGCACAGGCCAGAGGAATTCCCAATCTCTCTATCCCGGCACAAGGGACACACAAACCACCAAAATAGCCCAGATTGCCTTGGCTTTCATCTAAGGCATGTGAGACTGTTCTGCCATAAATATAGTTAGGGAACAAAGCTAAAGAAACACCAGGAAGGAAAACTCGCTTTAACCTTTGCATGCCCTGCCATTTGGGTTTTGTATTAGGCCACACTGCTGCTGACATTTGCCCCAACATAAGCAATTAAGAAAGTTTTTCACAGCATCTCTGGCAGAAGTCCTGAAAAAGAGTCTACTAAAAAACAAAGCAAAACAAAAATTCATGGTATAAACTGAATTTTCCCTCTTGTGAGTCACCTTATTGGTTTGACCCAGCTGGGAAGTAGCTCTTATTGGAGGCTGCCAGCTGGCTTTTGCTGAAATGCTATTCTTAAAATGCCAACGAACATTTCATCTTCCATAACAACACTTTGATTACATGAAGTAGATCCAAACCCTAAGGTGACTTTTGAATGACAGCACAAAGGCTGCTGCATTTTTGGCAAAGGCCTTGCTTTGTTATTTAGTTGTCAGAGTCAGAAGGGCCAAGAGAATTGAAACAGTCAAAATACCTGTAAGTTAAGATGGTGCAAATCTTAAAAAATGCTGCAGCATTGTTACTGAAGACCTTCAGCCTTCAAGAAGGAAGCCTGATTTTAAACACAATGTAAACCTTCACCTTCAACCAGCACAATATACAGATCCTACAAGACATTTGGTTTAGTGCCTGATAAATATGAGCAGAAAATGCAGCTTTTGCAAATACATTCACTTCAACATTATTAAGACAGTCTGGTTTTTTCTGCTTTAGGATTTTCTGGCTCTGATAATCAGGTCCTGCTCAAATATGGGTGTCTGTAAAGGCAGAGTGTGAAGATCTGTGGTGGATTTCCCTCTGAGGGCGAAGGGCACATGGAAAGTCTGGGGCTGCTGCTGCCTCCAGGCAAAACACTGACTTCCTCACAGTTTTAAGTGAAGAAGGACCAACAGTGCAAAGCAACCACAAACCTGCAACAGTCAATTAATGTCTGGGAATCAGGAGTGCCCGCAATTTGCAGAAATACTTGATGGAGGAGTAAAGAAGGCAGAAACAGGTTCTTCTCACTGGTGCCCAGTGACATGACAAGAGGCAATGGGCACACAATAAACCTCAGGAAATTCCACTTAAGACTCAAAAAGGGGGAAGGAAAAAAAACTAAATAAAAAGAAACTATTTTTTAAAGTTTTGTTCCTGCAAGACTGGCAAGCACTGAAAAGGTTGCCCTTTTGAGTTCTCCATCCTTGGAGCCACTCACAGCCTGCCTGGATCCTGTGTGGTGCAGCCTACCCTGGGAATCCCTACTTTGGGCAGGGGAAGGGCTGGAGACCTCCAGTGGTGCCTTCCCACCTCACTATCAGTGTGTTCAGCGCAGGTCATGATCAAGCATTAAATACAGCATTAAATACTGAGGAGGCTGCTCAGGAAAAGCCTCCTGGAGGCTAAAAACACACAAAGGAACAGAGTGTTCCATAATCACAGGGCATCCCTGGCTTCTCATCTTCTGTCTAGGAAATACATGAGCTGGGGACAAGGAACTGCTAATTTACACTTGCATAATAAAGCCATGGCTCGTAGGCACCATCCTTGCACTTCATCCAGGCACAATCACCCCTCACGTTTCCAAAAAAAGCACTCCTTGCTTTTCCTAAACAAAGGGTTTGTCCATGGTTGCCAAAAACCATAGGACAGCTGTGCTGACGAGAGCAGCAGTGGCAGA
This sequence comes from Manacus vitellinus, assembly GCF_001715985.3. Taxonomy (NCBI): domain Eukaryota; kingdom Metazoa; phylum Chordata; class Aves; order Passeriformes; family Pipridae; genus Manacus; species Manacus vitellinus. The sequence continues at coordinate 2,803,067 of NW_021940729.1, read as the reverse complement.
CAGTGGTGCCAAAAGGATCCAAGAGATCTCCAGCATCTATTCCACTCTTACCTGGCTCTACTTCCAAGGAAAGATACTTGTCAGTCTGCACAGAGCTTCCTCCACTGCTTCTGCCAAAGGAGCTATGCTGTTGAGAGCAATTTTAAGATAAAACTTACTGAAGCAAGTCCCTGCAAACACACCAATCTCCAAAAACCACTCACAGAGCATCTGTCAGCAGCCTGACCGAGTCTACAGCTGAGAAACTGGGAGAGGTGAAATGAGAAAGAACAAAAAGCCCCCAAGCCGAACAGCTGGAGATGATACAACAAAAAATCCCATTTCTCCGGTTATTTGGTCCTAAAGTGGTCATTGAAAATCAGCCTGGAACAGCACATACTGCTCTGGCCACCTTCCCAGCACAGTGCAGCCCATCCAGCAGTCAGGAAGTAAAATTGCTGTGATAGGAAAATAATGTTGGAAGAGTCCTTCCCTGGGAAAGGCATAGAATCATTTTGAGGCTTTGCACACCATTACCAGCACATGGATGGGCAGAGAGGAAATGGGACCTCGTAACCCAGCAGACCAAAGAACCAAACTGCAGAACACCAGAACAGACAACAAACTGCAGGAGGAAGAGGGTGAGAAGAGTGGGAGCAGAGGGAGACAAAGAAATGCAACTCATAAATCAGTGCACTACAGGAAAGAGGACAATAATAATTAAACACCAGTGGTTATTCCTTGTGCCTACTGAAGGACATCAAGGCTGCCTGTGACTTCCCAAACTTTGAGAGAAGCCTCAGCTGGTCACTAACACAGCACGGCTTTCCCCATATGTATGTTCCATTCTTTCCTCTTTATGGCTTTGGTCTAATACATATAAAACATAAGAGAACACTCAAGACTTCGGGTTGTTTTTTTTTTCTTGGCAGTGATTAAGGAAAACCACACAGGTAACATGAATGAAAATCCATCTTGGAGAAGTGCAGTGGAGCTCCTTAGGAAAATAAGGAATAGCTAATGATGACAAGCAGTTTAAATTCCCTTCATCCACAAAAGCAGGAAGGGAAAAAAAAAAAGAAAAGGGGGGGAATCATGATTTTAAGACAGATGGATCTAAGACACGGCAGATGGATGAGATATCAAGGTGCACAGAGGAGACAGATGCATGAAATCCACCCCTGGCACAACGTCATCGACAACACACCTGAGAGGGAAGTACTGACAGTGCCCTCCCTGTCCATCAAACCATTTCAAATAACTTCCTTGCTTTCCAAGAAAACAACACTTACCTTCCTGTGTGCACAACCAGTGCAAAAGATGGGGTGCGGGGGGTGTTTTTAGAGAGGCTGGTCCCCCTTGTAGAGCTCCCAGCTGAACACCTTGCTCGTGCCGACAAGAACTGCTTTGTCAAGGCTATATTTACAACCCACTATGAAAAAAATAAAATAAACCACAAATGCAGCTCTCTCCACTCTCAGTTAGGATTAATCTTATCACTAGCTGGCATTTCTACAGCATCCCTGGCCAAAGAGAAGATGTAATTTGGTCTTACTTGTTTAACATCCCTTCCTCTGGTTGGAAAGCACCAGCTGGTTGCTAGGGCTGTGCTGTTCACTTTTCAGTAGGTGGAGATTTTTTATTTTTATTTTTGAATGACATACAAACCCTCTGGCTACAGTGCTTGTGAAGACATTTTCTGAACAGCTCACAGAGAAAACAAAATGCTGCCCTGCAAATAAACACGAGGAAAGCCAGGGGAAAAAAACAAAAACAAAAAACAAGGGGCTTTGTGAATGGAACTGCAGTCTGTTGGATGCTGCCTGAATATGGATTTCAAAATCAGATATTTAATTAAGATGGCAGACTTCAAAAAGAAGAGGGAAAAAAAAAAGCACTTAAGCATTTTACATATGTAGGAAATGATAGTTTTCCCATCCAGAGGCTGCCTCTTCTCTAGATCAAACAACACACACAGAGGCATCGAGGGGCAACATCCTCAAGCCTATTTTTGTTGTTGTTTTGGGGGTGGTCTTATCCTGGATGTCCACCTGCAAAACGCACCAAGCTTTAAAACCCAGAGGTTCCCAGAGCTTGGGAGGATCAGCTGCCAGCAGGTTTGAAGGCCAAAGGACACACCGTGCCCTGGATGTGACCTCCCTGAGGAAGGGCAGGGGCTTCCCTTTTGTCCCACCCTCCTTCCTCTCTCTGCATATAGGCTGCAAATGCTCAGTGTTGGGAAATAAAGCATCAGCTCCAGGTTTTTGTTATGACATGATGCAGTAAGAGGGATGGTTTGAGTTTCCCAGCTCTCCCATTCACACGTAAAAGCTTCTTAAGCCAGGAAATTTTGATGTACAGAACTTAAAAATCTTGATTAGGGCTTGTTAGGGAGCGTTAAAAAAGGACCCCCAAGATCAGGCTATCACCCTCCACTCTACCATGAAAGTCAAACGAAAAAGCTAAGAAACTGTAGTCATCTTTCGTAGGGAGGGTTATCCTGTTCTATAGCAAAGTAAAACCCCAGATGCTGTCAAAATCGATGTCCTGCATTCTCAGTCCTACATCTATGAGATGACTGCAGGAGAGGTCTAAAGCAACTTCTGAATTCATCTTTCTTGCCTCACGACACTAAAACAATACACCCTTAGCAATTAATTTTTATAAAATAAAGTTCTACTTCATGAAGACAAATGTCATTTCAGACACATCTATTTGTCTTCTGGAAGGCAAGAAGAGAAACATAAACACAGAGAGGATTATTTGCAAAACACATTTCAATCAAAATTAAAAATTGTTTCAAATGAATTCAGTCTCAATCTCTGGTACAGTTTCTCATGGGATGTTTTGAAGATGCTCAACTATAGTGCTACCAGTCAGTAGCAGTTCAACACTTACTAATGAATATATTCAGATCATTTACACTAAGAGTCATTAACATTTCTTTTAATGTAAAACCAACTCCATTTCATTCCTTCCAGGTCTGAAAGAAGAAACTAAAAAAGAAAATGGATTCTTGTTGAACATATTGCATATCTTAATGGCAATAACATAGAGAAATATCTGAGCATGAGGCAGTGAGAGGAAACTAGTTAGGGCCCAGATGAGCTTTTGGCCGAGTAATTTAGACATTGCCCCCCTTTCCAGAGGTGTGGAGCAGCTACTCTCTGCTTGGTTCTTCCCAGCAGGTACCTGAGCTCTCAATCCAACAATGGCTTAACAGGCAGAGGCAGAAAGAGAGACCAGACACATCATCTGGCTGGTCCTTCCATGTCCAAGTGTTCCATTTTGGGAAGATGGCTACAAGGATCCCTGTCCCTGAAGCAGGAGCCCAGCAGTGCTGGGCTCAGCACCCTCCAAGAGCCCAACACTCAACCATGCAAAAAGGATAAACATTATTACAGATAAAACCAACCCAAATGTTGGCAAAGGCTCACTTTAAACTGATAATGTCTATTTATTTTTATATCCATAATAATTTTCTTTTTGAATTTGCTGAGCAGTGACATCAAAGCAATACCATTCTCCTATGACGCAGGACTGCAAAAAGGGCAACAAATGTCCCTTTGTTCCCTAAGTCCAGATCCTTTCTTTGTTCCCTGAATTTCATTATTTCTTTATTACACAACAAACATTATTTATTTCCTTTAACTGATAAAAATGAATGGAAGCACACTGAGGATAGAAGCCCATCCCACAGCATGTAAGAAACGCCTTGAGATAAAAGTTATCAGGCCACAGAAAGGACTTAAAAGTATTTTGAGAGCATAAAGCACAGAAGCCCTTCCAAGATGTAACTGTTTATACCTGGGAAAAACTTATTTCAAATCACACAGCAATTTTTACTACCAATCAGCTTCGTGCATTCTGCACTTTGCCTTAAAATTTGTTAAACACATTAGTCGTAAATCAAAAGCTAAGTCTTGCCAAGACAAGCATCCTTCAGATACTCTGACTGAGAAGCATACACAGCAAACAGCTTATATAAACACCCAAAGTCTCTGAGTCAAGGTTTATGGCTTACATTCGTCTCCCGTTACAAAGCAAACCCTTTATTTTGGTCTGCAGTACTGAAATCATTCTGCTTGCTTATCTCAGCCACCCTATTCTCCAGTAGCTCTTTTTTTTCTTCTTTTCATGTTGCAATTGAAAGGAATTTTCAAAACTTGACAGGTTGTGTTGTTTTGTGATGCACAAGTGGGCTCTGTGATTGCTGGATGGCAGGGATGCAGCTCCTTCCCTGTACAGTAGCCCTGTAATGCCAATACCTGCCTCCAAACCCTCCTCAGACTCACTTTCACTCTTTTCTCACAAGCATTTCAAGGTCAAATGGAGACTTGCAAAAATAAAAAACCCCACAGATACACTTCATTCAGGTCATTCCTGTGTCAAGGTTAACTATTTCATAATCTTCAACTACTGACTCACCTTATAGAGTCTGAGAAACAATACATTATTTTCTCACCTTTTGTTTGGGTCCTCTTATTAGAAACAATTGAGATATTCATTCCTCACTCCAAGACTTCTCATGCAAGCAAGGAAATGCCTCACATTCCCCAGGCAACATGTTACTGACACACTGTCATCGCAAAGGCTACAGAACAAAAGAGGCACTGTTAGGTGAGAGTCCAAAAGGTAATTCTTAAAAATAGGTTAAGAACCACCAAATCCTGAGCACTGAACTACATTTAGACACAATTTCATAGCTTGTGCCACTTTCTTTTAATGGACTGGGTCCAAGGGTCAAATTCACAAACCTCCAGATTTGAAAGGTTTTAGATTTTGGGCCTTCAAGTCTACGAGTTTCCAGATCCACCCTCTCAGTGTTGTCACTGCACAAGGCAAAAGTAGAGAGCACTCACCAGTAAATAAAATACATTCACCTTGAACAGTGTTTTAATAAAGGTCTGTAGAAAACAACAAAAAACCCAGTACCTTGTAATTTTGCAGCATCAACTGTTACATGTAGAAAATCTGTGTATACACTGCATCCTCCCCCTTCTATCTGCCTCAGATTTTGCTGTCTTAAGATCTACCTTTCAGGAGCAATATGTAAAAGAAGAGTGTGGTATCTGAAGCACATGCTCTGCGTGTGAGGATATTTTCATTTTTCAAAGACTTGTGTTCTCTGAGAACTTGAAGTTGCCAGAACCACCATTGCAACACCAACAATCCCCTGATATTCCATGATTTGCCAGCTCTGTCCTCTTGGCATTTTAAAAATTAGAAAGGGTAAAATTCAACATGGTTAAGGAATTTTTTTTTCCCCTCATAATGGAATGGGACTGAATTTTAAAGAGAAAAAAATATGGGGGGAAGTGAGAAACAATAATTGTAGGCCTATTTTCCCTCTGGTTTTCTCTTGTTCTCCTCAAAAGCTGGTGGACCTTTTCATCTTCTCCCAAACTAAAGCCCTCTGCCAATAACTCCTGCTTGAACTTTGCAAACAGCCTGTGTTTAGGGAGTACAACTGGGAATCCAAGTCCCTGGGACTCTCCAGTCCCTTGGGTAAGCACAGCCCCGAGACTCATAACCAGGTGTCATGGTTTGAGATGGCCCCCCCAGGAGTCGGGGGCTCAGAGGTGATTGGGTGCCAGGGCAGTGTTCCCTGGAGAGCCAGTCACTGTCCATGCTGTTCGCTTCTGCTAAAAATCATAATATACAGAGCCACCGGAAGCTGTTGGCAGTTCTCTGTTGGTGTCTGCTGCGTGTGGGTGGAGAAGGTGGAGAAGGTGGCTGGGCTCCTTCTTTCCCCCTCCGGGGGGAGAGGGGAGCCCTGCGGCCCCCCAACTCTGCCTAGGACAGAGTTAGAGGCAGCATTTAGAGTGAGTGTTTGTGAGGGACGCGACTCACAGCACCTGAGATAAGAGGAGAGAGGCAGGCCTTGCAGCCAAGCCCTCTTCCCCCCCCTTTCTGCAGTTAAACTGTGGAGGGGGGCCTTTTCTTTCCCTCCGCTGTAAAGTGGAGCAGAGCCAAGTGGACGGGCTGGTAATGAAACAGCTCGGCACTCGGGAGAAGAATCCCAGGCGAAACTGGAGACGGGCCAAGAGGCTCGGGAGTTGCCCTGCCGAGTTTGACCGGGGGCAGCCGAAAACTGACTTAGAGGAATGAAGATTCCAAACGCCTACTATGATAAGCTACACTACAGCAACAGCGAACCGAGGTATGAGACTGAGAGAGATCATACAGCAGAAATGACACACAGGACCGAGGAGAAAGGACTCAAAGCTACCTTCTTGGACTTCGTGAGGAGAAAGACTTTGGCAAACAGCTGAAGGTTGGTTGGGTGGGGGAGTGTTCAGGGGCCCCGAACACTCCCACGAGAGAGAGAGAGAGAGAGAGACTGCGTTACATATCAGCCTTGGAAGGCTTCTCCTGGACTAAAGTTAAAGGGAGGGGCTTAAAAGGACTGATAGAAATGTAATATATATATATATAGTTGCCTTTAGTTTGTATAGTATTTATTTGTGTAAATAAATGTATATACTTCCCCCTTCCCCTATAGAAGCCTCTGGCCTGAAAGTTTTCTCTTTGGTGTTGGGATAAATTGTGGGAAGGGGTGGGGGGAAGCCTGGAAATTGGATTCTGGATTTCTAATGTGGCTCAAACTGCCACACCAGGGATTTCAATAACACTGGAGCAAGCAAAGATTTTTTTAGTCTCTTTTTTTCCAGCCAGGGGACAGAGCGCTGTTGATTTTGGCTTGCTTTTTCAACACCCAACTTCCAGTGCTGAGAGACGAAGGTCAAAAGCCACATGTTATCAACTTGAGGAACCAAAAAGATGTCTTCTCCATCCCATCTCAACCTGTTTTTCTTTTTGTCAGACTCACACCTCCTCACCACCCCCTCGCAGAAAGATGTTTTCATGCCTTGGTGCCCTTTGTCCTCCAGCAGCACCCAAGGTTAAAAAACTCAGTGGAGCAGAGGCTGAGCTGTGCCTGGGGCTCAGAGGAGCTAACAAGACAAGGATATTAGTGCCAGGGGAATAGAAACAACCCTGGGGTGGACTGGAGGGTTCCATGGATAAGGATAATATGACCATGGCTGATACTGAAGGGTATCCACCACATGTTTAAGCCAGTCAGGTTTACAGACTCTCCAATTTTACCCCATAAACTCTCTAAAAACTCAATATCTTCCAGAGCAGTAATTCCACTGAGATATTAGTTTTTGTTCAGAAAGAAAAGCACATGGTTGCTGAAGGAAGTTTTGGGATCTACAAATGTCCTGAAAGTTTGAACACAGAAAGGTCCTTATTTGACATGAAACATAGTAAGGCATGGAAGGGAAGCAAGACATGGGAAAGCAGGATCACCTCACTTGGGGTTTTTTTAAGTCTGCAACAGAGGAAAAAAAAAAATCTCAGGCTGCTTAACTGTGTCACTCCCCTCAACCTACAGATCTAATTAAACTTTCAAAAACAATAAAAGTAATTTAATAATATTTTAATTGAAAGATGTTTTTATGACATAAAAAGACCAAAAGTAACCTCACTGTTGTTTCACAGTTGCACTGGGAAAAAGTGGTTCTTGTGTAACTTTATAGTTTTCTAACTTTCCAAAGTCCCACAGTAACAGATGATGGCAAGGGTGGAACAATATATGCAGGATTAAAAGCTCTGCCTAGCCCATTATTTATACATATCTAATTAGCCCCTCCTGCACACACATACCCCCTTGAGCACTAGGAACTGCTGATATAATTCCTGCAATTAAAACCTTTGATGCCAGAATCCTTCTTTGCCAAAAGGAAAAACAACAACCCCCCTCTTCCAGCACAGCTGGGCATGCTTGTACAGGAGTGGACGCCCAACCCTAAAAAAGGCTCAGATTCAAGAGCTGAACTCTCCCAAAGTTCAAGATATTTATTAGAACTTGTAATGCAGCACCAAGGACCACCGTGGACTCAACTCCAGCAGAGTGACTGATGCCAAGCAGAAGTTTGGGCAGTTTAACACACTTTGGGTTTGTTCAGCCATATCCAGGGATTTCTGCTGCTCATGGGATAACGGTAAGGAACAAGTCTCACTCTGTAGCAGACTTTTGCTTTGGAGACTTACAGCGTCAGGGACACTGGCAGGGCAGATAGAAGGTGAAGGATCACTTGCCTGCCATGGTGCGAAGTTAAAACTAGCACGGAACAGTTCAATGAATGCCAACACTCATCCTGGTTTGGATGAATTAATAACCCTCAGTATTTCCATATAAATCTTCCTCTGAACATATAATCTCAAGATAAAACTTCAAAAACCTTGAGGGATCAGATATACTTAAAACAGTTATATTTCTTTGAAGTACTTTCCCTTTGTACTTCAACCACACTTCAAAGTTTTCCTACTTACACACAAACCAAATGAGATGTCTGATGCTAAAAGAAGCAGACATTTAAAGTGTTTCACACTTTCCCAACCTTTGGGGGGCAGGGGGGCAAGACTCAGTGTTGTAGAAAGGTATATGTTAACTATACACCCATTTTCACTGTATCAGCTGGCCAAGGAGGAGTTCTTCATGTACCAAAGGTCAAACAGAAACAGGGCATCAGCTGAAAAAGGAAGGTCCTAGAACTTGTCCTCTACTACCATGCCAAAAAACCCCCACCAAAAAAAAAAACCAAAACAAACCCCTAAACACTCCACCCCAAATAACAGAGTTAAACAGAAATAATTAAACAAATCATTACATTTTCTAATCACCACCAGTTTCCTTCAAGCCACATGAACATCTGGGGTCAAATCCTTCATGGTATATATGGAGACCTGGAGATAAGTTTTACTTGTTCTCAAGCCCTAAAGAACTTTTAAAAATATTGATTCTTGGTTCACATATAAGAGAGCTATAAAAATAACTATTTTAAAACCTATTGCCTCTGTATTTCCCTTTTTGGGGCTGACTATTTTTCACGTGCTAACAGACCATTACTGGAGGGACTGTTTCTGGGGGGTTATATTTATCTCTCAATGACTACAGATTTTGTTTCCCTGGTTAAAGTTGGGAAGGGATCCTCCCTCAGAGGAGGATCTTACTCTGGTGCACATGAAAAAGCACTGAGACAAGTCTAGTCTGGGCTTGCAGAAGACACTGGTGATGCCAAGGCCTCAACCACGATGATCCTGCTGTTTAAAACGGGAAAAGTAAATCCCAAAATGGCACAAATGTTTACTTTGCATATACAACAGAACTACAGCTTCAGCCCTGTTTAGGAAAAGAAACATTCCTTATTGCAGCATGTAAATCATCACACATCTGCACACATAGCACAGCTCCTCTGGGGGACAGCTCACCATTTATTTAGCACTATATGGAAACAGCCTGCAGCAGAGGTGTTTGAACAGCTATGTGAGGCTGCCACTTCAGTCCCTGGACAGAAATGGGGACAGCTCTGGATCACAAATGCACTGAACTGCTCATAGAAAAACCCACTGCTGCACCCACCACTCCAGCAGGGCTGCAAAAACCCTACAAGCCAGCACCCTCCTTACAGTATGAAACTGCCACTTAGGTAGGTGGATTCAGCCACTCCAAGGATTTGCTGGTAGGATACAGCTACCATTGGTATTTTACTTCAGAGAGGTTCAGATCTTGCTGATAAACTCTTGGGTTTTTTCCAAATCAATTACTATCATAGAATCACAGAATGGATTGGGTTGGAAGGGACATTAAAGATCATCTCATTCCAACTCCCTGCCATGGGTAGGGACACCTTCCACTAGACCAGGTTGCTCAGAGCCCCATCTAACCTGGCCTTGGACACTTCCGGGGATGGGGCAACCTGTGCCAGGGCCTCCCCACCCTCACAGGGAAGAATTTCTTCCCAATATCCAATCTAAACCTACTGTCTGTCAGTGTGAAGCCATTCCCCCTTGTCCTGTCACTCTAGATCCCTGGAAATAGTCTCTCTCCATCTTCCTTTTGGGCTCCCTTAAGGTCCTGGAAGGCCACAATTAGGTCACCCCAAAGTCTTCTCTTCTCCAGGCTGAACAATCCCAACTCTCTCAGCCTTTCCTCACAGGAAAGGTGCTCTATTCCTTTGATCATCTTGGCGGCCTCCCCTGGACTAGTCAGACTACAAGGAAGCTCCAAGTGCTTAAATGCTACAACACTAGGACTTCTCTGAGACAAACTTCGAAGATCAGACACTCCAACTGTGTGCTCAAGTTGGCACAATTGGGTGTTCCTGTAATTCCCCCCACACTTGACACAATCACGGAATATTCTGACTTGGAAGGGACCCACAAAGCTCATTGGGTCCAACTCCTCTATTTCATTAACCACAGTTTCCCCCCATTGGAAAATGCATTACCTCAAAAAGTTACTGAAGGTTAGAAATTTAAAACAAGGGTTTCTTTCTACTTGTCTGAGTGTAGGATTTATTGCAATACAATCTGAGTGGAAAATACAGGTGGGTAATATTAAACTTGTTGCCTTAAAATACAAGTTTAATAGAAGTGTCAAAGTAGTGCTTTCCAAAATGAAACAGCAACATGCTCTACACAACTAATCCTGCTGTTAGAGACCTTACCCAACAGATTATCTTTTGATCTCCCAACTTTTCTTACTCCGTTTTTTAAGCTAAAGTAAAGAAGCTTTGCAGAAGCCCAACTCCTTGATTTTGCGAGGTGAGAGAAAAAGAAAATAACCAGAATAATTTCAACTCTATTAAAAAAATTTTAAAAGCATGGTATACGTGGTAGATCCTTGGGAAAGCCGCTGTTTTCTCTTTTTTCATCAATTTTGGTACATTTTTGGACGTAAGTCCATCTGGCCATAAATATAACAATGTATAACAGTAATCATGACCCCAGTTTATCTAAATTCTGATTCAACATCCAACATTAAAACAAAAGGTTGCACAAGTACATTTAGAAAAAAGGAGGGAAAAAAATGCCAGGAATATCTCTCTACGTGGTAACAAGCACATCTCTGGCAGTGGAGGTATCAGAGTTATGCAGTTAGCTTTTGGGGATTTGCTTTTTGCCCTTCTGACAGTTCCAAATAGCAAGCTCTTCTTTCCTGCAAATGTCTCAAGGATCATAAATGCATTCAGGTCTCTCCTAATATTTTAATGAAATATCAGTTCCTGCTCCTGCACTCGACTTGCAGGCGAAATCTGCCGTTTTAAGGGGATAATCTTAAGCAGCTTTCTGAGAAATGTCAAGAATACTAAATTGCCATTTCTGTGCTCTGGTTTGGGGTTTTTTGTTTGTTTTTTTTCCCCTCTCCTCTCTCTTAATATTCTATTTAAATTATCTTTAAAAAGAAAGTGGAGCTCTACCCAAGATGAAGTAATGTGATGTGCTGTATTTTACTGAAGCAGTACTGTCAGCTGATTAAATACTTCCAAACAGTAGGGGTTTAATTCCCTCTGCTGCATTATTGTGTCTCAGTATCAATGAGCTGATGTTGTCACACTCTTGACCTTTCTGTGCCCATTTCAAAGCTTCTGCAGACCTACTTTTACGTTACTCAGGCAAAAGTTGCTTATGATTTATGAAAATGTCTTTGTTTAAGGAAAAGAAACTTTAACTGCTGTTTCTACCCTGAAATACCAACCCTGTCCTCTGTCCTGGAGAGCATTCCCAGTTTTGGCCACCCTCTTCCAACTCAGTACTCTGGAGAACAGTCCCCAAATCCTGCATCCTGTGTTGATGCCACTGTGGCAATGGTGTGACTTTGGAAAGATACCACCGGCATTTGGGGCTTCTTTGCAGAGGCTGACTTTGTCTATGTTCCCTTGTGGTTTATAATCAGGTAGGACTACAGTGCTTATGCTGCCTACACTGCCTACCTCTCCTGGTACTCCAGCAGTGTGGTCCAAGGCAGGAAATTTCCATCTTAGGTGGGGTCAACAATTCTGGACCTCTACACAGCAGTCTGCCAACTCCATGCTGTGAGAGAGACACTATTTTCCTAATTCCAGCTACCAAACTCGAGAACTCAATGAAGACAGACATAAAGGTGAAATAAACTGGGCATTAAATCAAAAGACACAGTTTAGCTAAACCAGTCCCCCTGAAGGGCTTAGGTTAAAAGTTGCTCACCTGAGCTGGGACTCCTGTTCCTCTGGGGCCTTCAGGGCTGTTTGAATGGGTTAGCAGAGCATGTGTTCAACTACCTGTGTGAAATTCTCATCTGTGGAAACATCTCACTCAGGGGAACTTCGCACCAGGAGGGAAAAAGACAGTGCTCCATGTGGAGATAGCATCCAGGTTTCTCTAGGAGCAGTGTGGAGCTGCACTTAAACCATGCTCAGTGCAGGTGGATATTCAACTTGTGACTGAGCAACTGTTATCAATAACCAATGCTACACCCCCCTGCAGATTTCAAACAACTGAACTGCAAATCCTTTACAACTGGGGGAGAGGAGAATCCGGTGTTTGTTCTCACCACACTAGAATATACTGGTGCTGTTCTGAAGTCAGAAAATACCAAGTAACAACAAAAATGGAGAAACACATTCAGCCTGTGTGTCAGAACACACATGGCACCACAAGACAAGGACGTCTCTGGTATCTCTGCATCAGCAGCCTGTTCCTTGGAAGTTTCTTGTCCAAGAACTGTAACCCAGCCTGGTACTCCTTTGCTTGCAAGATCTGACAAGCTCCCAAGACACTGGCGTGGCTGCAGGCCAGCAACTCTGTGCTCCAAAGAGCCCCATGCAAATGTCTGATGAGGGGAACATGACCACACACATCTCTCCTGCTGTAACGCCAGCAAGGCTCCAAACTCACTCTGGATAACATAGGAGATCGGAACTCAGCCGTATGTCAGCGCTCCATGGCGCAGATCAGGGCTGTCACAACACACCGTAAATTATACACAGCACACACCCTTAATAACACAACCCTCAGAAGTGCCTGCATGTTTTGTGGCAGCAGGAATTAACAGATGTTGACAACTGATCAGATAGCAGAGGCATTCAGGGAGACAGATGCAGGCCATAACTGCTGTTTGCTGTGTACCTACACGGCTCCTTGCTGTCACAACTGACTGCACTCACAGTCCTTCTGATGCAACAATGTCGAGGGGCTTCTCTTCCCCATCCTCCCAACAGGCAGCTACTCCAGCAGCTCAAAGCAGAGCTGTCCTTGCCTTTAGTGACAGGGGATTATCACTGGTTGACAACAACCCATGGAATAGGGAAGCACACCTTAATATCACACCAAGAAACTGCCTGGCAGACATCTGACCTAGAGGAGCACTTGCAGGAGCCACCCAGGGCACACAATACCACAGCTGCAAATAAGGTCCCTACAGGAAATTCTAAGACAGGCTATAAAGGAGCAGGAACACACAGGTGAAGGCAAGGCTGGCTACTCTAAATATTCACAGGATGCAAAGGTGTTACATTTATACACCACACACCCTGTTGATAAAACAAATATGAGAAGAGAAGGTCTCATGGAGACCTCAGAGCACCTTCCAGTATCTGAAGGGGTCTACAAGGAAGATGGAGAGGGACTGTTCATCAGGAACTGTGGTGACAGGACAAGGGGGAATGACTTCAAATTGACAGACAGTAGGTTTAGATTGGATATTAGAGAGAAATTCTTCCCTGGGAGGGTGGCGAGGCCCTGGCACAGATTGCCCAGAGAAGCTGTGGCTGCCCCACCCCTGGAATTGTGCAAGGCCAGGTTGGATGGGGCTCTGAGCAACCTGGGCTAGTGGAAGGTGTCCCTGCCCATGGCAGGGGGTTAGAATAAGATGATCTTTAATGTCCCTTCCAACCCAAACCATTCTATAAATTCCATTAGTGTCCAAATCAGCAAGGGAAGAATAAACACTATCCCATTGTTGTACCAAGAAGGACAGGGTGGGAAAGGGAAAAGGGAAACGGGAAAAGGAGCAATTGTGGAAATCTGTGCTGAGGTCTTGACCAAAAGCAACCAAATCCACGAAGAGGTTCCTGTGAGCACTTGTAAGATGGGAGTTTGCTCCATTGCCAGACTATTCTGGGGCTGAAACACTGACGGACAACAATGCTCTTCCCCAGAAAGAGGTGTGGCATCTCCCACCTCTCAGATTTTCACCTCCTGCTGGGAGCTGGGAACAGACGCAAAGGGAACCAGAGTTGCCCTCAGCTCGGTTTTGGTTTTCCCAGCAACCTGATGGGGTACTCCACCCTATTTCCTGCCCCCACATGGACAGAGAGGGTTGTTTGCTGCCCAGATGGCAGAACCAGGACGCTGCTTCACCGCTGCCCTCACCTGGAGTCCCTCAGGCACTGCAACAGCCAGGGCACACCAAGCCTCGGTCACTGGGCATCCAGTCAAGAGGGCACAGCAGCCAAAAAACCCCTGGCACTGGGCCCTGGGAGTGCAGCCAGCAATGGCTGCCCAGGCCCACAGCAGAGCCGAACTCTCCAAATATTTGGAACAGCTCCTTATCAGCAAAGCAGCTTTACACCAGCTCAGCATTTCACAGTGTTTATAATGTGGTCCCCTTAAATTGGATTGACAGCTGAGCAGAGCCACAGCCTGAAACAGTCTCTCTGTCAGCACAGGAGCTCTGCAGCAAGACCCACCCAGCCTGAGATCAGAAAGCTGTACAAGCCCACATTTGATGTCAAGCATGCTTTTTTAATGCCACTGAAACCAATGATACTGGGAACATGTTTAGCACTGACATAAGTGACCAAAACAGGACCTCAAAATACAGATCCTGCCAGGTTTGTGTGACCTGTGGGTGCTTTCAGTAGTATCAGCCCTCTGTGTAAGGTCCACAGTGAAACACCAGCTCTCCTCACCTTGACTGACTTCGGACCATCAGCAGCCAGACATTTCTGCCACAGACAGAACATGAGCAACTCTCCACAAACATCCTGATCCTTGTGGCTACAACCTTCCCTCCTTCTCCACTTAGAGGTAGTACCAGAACCCACTCCAGTGGCAGTGGGGGTGTAGGGGTGTGTTTGGGCCCGGGGAAACACTGAAGTTGCAAAACTCACATCAAGTCTGCAACGAAGACATGTTCTCTTCCAATATGGGTCTTGCTGCAGATCACTCTGGTTCAGTGTCACACCATCATCATGGTGACACCAACATCAACAGGACAAGCTGGGGAAAGCCTCCACCGAAGCAACTGGGAGTTTGGGACAAAGTTCACCCACCTGTCCAGCACACAAACAGCACCTCAGCTAAAAGTTAACAGCCTTTGCCACCCATGGTGAGGGGCAAAACAAACACCGGCCACTCAGTCACCAGCCTGCAGGGAGAGGCTGCAGTATTAGCATCGTTAGTTTATCACGTACTGACTAATATTAGCTACTGATGCTCTTATGACTATTAATTTCATTGCTGTTATTTAAGAACAGTTGCTAAGAAAAGGAACCTCCTCCAGGTGTGGGACTGTTGGCTTGGTTAAGCAAGGAAGCTGTTTCAGACTTCCAAGCTCTTGGATGATGCCCACCTGCCACAGCAAGAATGATTCTGCTCCCAAAATGCACATCTTGGCCTTGGCAGTGCTGCTCACTGGAGATCTCAAGAGGAACAACTTCATCTCCCTCAAACCAGGGGATGGGGCAGGGGGGATAAGCTGAAATTCCCACTGCTTTCTCTACCTCCAATTGGTGTGCGCTGATCTACTCAGGGTGAGGAAAGAAGGGTGTTTCCCAACCTGTACCTCAGTACAGGTATTCCAGAGGAGAATCAGGCAATCATTGTGCTATCCCCTAAGGAAACAGATGGAATTCTCTGGCCTTACCATTACACTAAAAACTACATTGGATTTGCTCTCCCCTCATAAGGTAAGGCTATTTCCTATTTTCTTACAGTAACTCAGATTTGTCTGTGTCCTATTTTTTGTTTCTAAATTGAGAATATTGCTCATTACCAGATTATATGGCATTTATTCTGAAGAGCAAGAGCTACTGATACAGCTAAAAATTCAATATAAACACCCTGTGGATGTAAGCCATGACATTTATATACCGGATTAATAAGCACTAAGAGGAATTTCCGGTGTAGGGCACATGACCCTCCCTTCATTTCAAAGGCAATTATTTTAATACCATGATTTCCAAGTGTGACATGTCCTTGAAAACACTGGTAGACAGTGTTTTTTTAGCAAAAAAGCTCTCAAATCCTGAAGGGACAATTGCAGGTGCATCTCTGGTTTTGAGATAAGAGAACATCTAGAGTGTATGGGCTTGGCCAGCAGATAAGCAGATAAACATCAATTTAATGCAATATGGATCTGAGCCTCCCTGGGACAAACAGGAAAGCCTGGGGAGATTGGACACAGAGCTCCTTGCCTTTCACACCTTGTCACCTAACTACTTGGTATTTTCCAGATACATCAGTCTGGAAGCTACTGCCTTGTGAAGTTCAGAGGGCCAGCTTGCAGCTTTAATCACGCAGGAGAACCCAGCCAGGTTCCCTGGTTATCACTTGTCAAACTTGGTCAGGGTCATCTCAGCCTCTCAAAAACAGGAGAAAAGGGTAACCTGCCAATTTGAAGTGAGGACAGCTGAAAAAACAACAGCTGGTTTTCCACTCAAGACTAGAAGTTCTCAGCAATGACAGTGGTAAAAAAACAAAGTCCCTCTGGGTAAGAGCCATCCACTCACCTGGGCTATCACCTGCCAGCCCAGGGATGCCCCAGCTGGTCCCACGTACCTGCTGCCATCCTGCCCAACACACCTTCCTCCTGAACGTGCTGATTTTGCCTGGGATAGAGTTAATTTCCTTCAGAGAAGCTGGTATGGGCTACTACAGTCTGGATTGGTGCTGGAACCAGCATTGATAACACAGGGATGTTTCAGTTCTTGCTGAGCAGGGCTCACACAGTGTCAAGGCTGGTTCTGTTCCTCACCCCAACCCACCAGCAAGGGGCTGAGGATGCACAGGGAGTTGGGAGGGGACACAGCCAGGACAAGCTGACCCCAACAGGCCAAAGGGACATTCCATACCATATGGCATCACAATCAGTATATAGAGTGCGTGGGGGGGGGAGGGAGGGAAGGGGAGACATTTGGAGTGATGGTGTTTGCCTTCCTGAGTTAGCGTTACATATCATGGAGCCCGGCTTTCCTGGCTGAACACCTGCCTGCCCATGGGAAGTGGGGAATGAATTCCTTGTTTTGCTTTACCTATCAAACTGCCTTAATCTCAATTCACAAGTTTTTCCACTTTTTTTCCCACTTTTACTGTTCTGATTCTCTCCCTGATCCCACTGGTGAGGGCGTGGGGCCGAGGTGTGAGCTGGGCTTAAACCACGGCACTGAAACATCAGCTGATGTAGCTTCCCTTAAATGTCCACACATACAGCTTAAATCTGCAATCAAAGATCACCCCCTGTCCTGCTGATCCTAGCCTTTCCCAAACCCACACTGAATCCCAGAGTCATGTTACTATAAACATACTACACCAAGTAAAACTATAAAAGAGGAGGCAACAAGAAGCCCGGCTACCATACCAGGTTTACACCTGAGGGTGTGGGGATATAGAAGCTGGGCAGGCAGGTTTAACAAGGAAGGTGCAAATTTAAGATCTTCAAGCAGAAAAATACTTAGGTTATTTCAGAATGCAATTTCTTAGTCACACCAATAAAACCGGGAGGGTAACAATCAAGTTCACCATGGAGAACCACACCGGCTCAAGTACCATCCCAGTACTTGCCCCGATCACCTTCTGGCTGCCACTTGCCACTTTTTCCCTCCTTCCTTTCACGCTGATGTCCCCTCTCCCACCACCCTTTTCCCTCTCCTGAGACTTCCCTACTCTTGAGTGCCCATGGAGTTTGTGATTTGTGATCAACCTGCAACACATAACAGCTCCTCCCTTCTCTTTGCTGCTTGCAAACAGTTATGAGGAAGCATGAAAAAACATTAATCCCAAACAACCCTGCCCTCTGTTCTCATGCTTGGCACAACTGCAGCCACAAAAAGGTGATGGCAGAAAAAGTCCTCTTTCATCTTGGGACTGCTGTGTCGGATTTTGGGTCGATGGTGCTCCAAGGAATATCTAACTCAAGGCTCTGCTGAGCAATTCTTCCCACAGCTGAGAATTTCCCTGAGTTTTGATGAGGAGGAAAAGGAGAAGGAAGAGGTATGCAAATAGTCAGGTAGCTCCCTCCTTCTCTTAATTTCAAATACCTAAGTAACAACACCTAGAGATACTAAAGCATCTCAGCAAAATTCCTTGGTCAGGGCATCAGCAATTACAAAACACAAAATTAACAAAATAAACACAATAGAACAGCCTGAGGGGAACTGCAGCTCCCCACATGCTGAGCTGCTGACATTTCTTGTAAGCAGCTGAAATCAAAGTCTAGTGAGAGAAGCTGTTAGATGACAAAGGAGAGACACAAAGACCCCACCTCAAGCATTGATTCCCTGCAAAGTCCTTCATATCACTGCTGCAAGGTCCAGGTCCCAACTCAGCCTTGAGGGCCTCCCAAGCCCAGCGACAGAAAAACATCCAGATTCATGAAAAGCCACACTCAGATCCTTAAGAAGTCAGCTCACAAGTAACAAATGACAAATATCAGATACATAAGAGATGCAAGGAAAATGAAAATAAAAATACTGGTTGCGGTACCTTGGTGCTGCTGTCCATTGTTGAAGGTCTCATCTAAGGCACCAGGATATCTGTCCCACCCATCAAAAACTAAATATAATCTTGGAGCTAAATCTTGAGCCCCTAAAAAAGGCTCTGCAAAATTTTGCATCCCCTAAAAAGAGCACATGGCTGGAGACAGCTGCTTTCTCCACCACCTTCACCAGCAGGGCATGCCCAGAATAAAGCTGTGTTATAAGCCATGCAAAGCTTTTGCCTGAAAGTTTATCAAACAAGGCATCTGAAGCCAGTCAGAAGGTGGCCAGGGAACCTCTGAGAGCCCGCAGAGAAACAGCAAGGAGATTTTCTAAAGAAAGATGAAGAAATTCTCCTTGTGATTTCCATGCTCCTCTGCACCAAGCACATTACCTGTTCTCCCCAAGAGGACTAAACTGTCTTAACACTGCCCAGTGCTCCAAAGCACCTTTATAAAAAGCTAGAATTCCTGAAAATAAAGAAGTTTTAACTAACTTTGAACAAGTAGCCAACAAAACTGTTACCATGACTTCCTTTGTAACACACAATTCCAGTTTACTGTTCACTGCCTCCAGCACTCACCTTTTCTATGCAGCATCGATATGTCTGGGGGTCTTGTCAGCTAATTAAGCAGATGTAAAATCAAGTCTAGTGCAGTTGTATCAAATTATTTCTGCAAATGACAATTCCAGACACCACTCTGAGCCAACAACTTCCACTACAGCCCATGAGGGGGAAAAAAAAAAATCTTAGTGTAGCATGTGGTGGATGAGACAAGAGGGATTAGTTTCTATACCTAAACACAGTTCCCACTTTGGGATGACTCACTTTTCCCATCTTAGTCTCAGACGGAAAACAAGACAGAGAAACAGTATTTCCAAATACACCAGAAAAGGTTTTCCCAGCTTCTGGTTTGAGAGGAAAGAGGAGGGAAGGAGCAGAGAGATCCCCTGGACAGCAGTGAGCAACAAACCCAAACCCACTTACGCTTTATAAACTTCAGACAATTCCTCCAAACACACACGGAGAAGTGACATCAGTAAGTCAGAAAACTTATTTAGAAAAAAAATCACCAAAAACCAACAACAATAAACACAAATAAATAGCTAACAAGGTTAGGAAAGACCATTACAGATAAAAAGCTCTCCCTTTCCTTTTGTGTCGACCTGAATCAAATTTCCTTTTGCTCTAGTACAAATTAGAGAGCTGGGAACTTAAATTGATTTTGTTTCTCTTTTCCTGGCCTAAGCTCACTTGACTTCTTGTTCACTTTCCCTATCTGTAAAACAGGGGAAATAATAATGAGAAACTACCACACAGTGTTATAGAAATTATTCAATTCATAGCTGTATAGTTCTTTGAAGATGTGATGTGCCAAGTATTATTACTAGATGAAGAAATGATATATTTTCTCCCCCAAGCTATAGAGAGGAAGAAAAAAGCCATGCAAACAGCAAATTGTGTTCCTAACGAGATGCTACACTCAAAAAGTGGGACATCTTTAAACAGATTGGACAATCTCCTTCTTATTATTCCCAATACATAAACCTCACAGGATTACAAATGCAAGCAAAGAAACTTATCATTTGACAAGCTTCCTGCAGACAAAAGAAGCTTGTCTAAATAAACAGGGAAAATGTACATTTTCAGTCTTGAAGAGAGGAAAAAGGATTTTTTAAAGAAGTAAGGGAAGAAATTAAATCAGATTTGCAAGCTTTGTGTGAGGGATGAATTTCTGTTTTCTGAATATAAAGCAGTTGCCAGGACTGGGAAAGTCAATAAAATCAGGAGAATTGGATGGGAGGGACACAGGGAAAGGTCACATGCAAGATAAACAGGGCAGCAGGGTAACTATTTACAGATAAACACATAAATCTCTGCAGGCAGGGGAGATGTGTGTTAGAGAGCCCCCATCAGCGCTGTGGGTGAGCAGAACCTTAACTACATGTTAAGTTACATTAACATCACCCAGAACCACAACACAGAATATGTGAAGAGCAAAAGTACAATAACATTCTGTTTTCTTGCAAACAACATTATTTCCTCTGGAAAGAAAGGGAGGGAAAAGACACCAGAGAAATCCCCAGCACTGCCTGCCTGGAGACCCCACTGTGCCCCAACCACCTCCCACCAACATGCAGAGCAGCCACAGGCTCTGGGGAAGTGTTTGGAATTAGTGCTATTTTGGGCACATTTTAGTTTAGCACAACTATTAAAAGGCCAGGAAAAGCCATGTGTGGGCTGGGCCCGGCAGGACAAACCATCAAGTGCTAATAAATGCAATATACAGAAGCAGCCTTGTACTTCTTTCCCTCCTGTATTCAACGTGACCTTGACGGGAGGGAAAAAAACCAACAAATCCTAATTTTTGCCTTTTGCACACAGGCACTGTAAAAGGGTGGACTGGAGTTCAGGCTGTTATTTCAGTGCTGCATGTGATGCTCTGCCTCAGCTTTGGACACCACAACTCAAAGCATTCCCAAGAGCTGGTAGAGCAAGGTAAAGACATATCTGAAAACCTGTGTGGATTTTGCTAGGAAAGAGCAGGAAGTATGACTGGATCTGGCTACATAGACTCAGCCAGGTTCCTATGTCTTCATGGCACCACACTAAAGCAGCTGTCTCTGCTAAGGCTTATTTTCAAAGCCTCATTTAGCCTTTCTGGATTATTTATACATGCTGCCTTCCTGTGGGCCATGGTTGAACTGTCAGTATCATGGTTAACGTGGTAGGGAACAATGGGATAGAGAATCTGACTCCAACACCATTCCAAATCCCAGTACGGGAGCTACAGGAACAGAAAACGGAGCACTCAGCACCTGTTCCTACAGCCTAGGATGGACTTGGACACACACTCCCTTCCCAAGAGCAACAGTACAAGTAACAAGGAAAACAAGGTAGATTTAGGTCCCAGAATTTCTGCTGCTCCCAGGAAAAGGGACTCAGCACAGCATCCGGAGAGCAAAGAGGGAGAGACTTCCAGCAAAGGCACGGTCATGCCAGCAGACTGGAAGTCTCCAAACACACATCCAGCAGGACATGGCTGCCAGCCAACTTTTAATGATGTTTTTACAGCCACAACGGACTTGAATACAGCTAAAGTGTAATCCCACCAACTCTGATAAGCAGTAATAAAACTGGAGAAATGTGACCAAGAGGGGGGACAATAGGTGATAACTACTCCTGCAGCCCTGATTAAAAACTCAGGGAATTAAAGCATTTGGCAGTGGAGTTTAGGGCTCTTGACAAACAAGGAGCAATGTCCCTTTCTTTTCAGGTCTGGTGCAAGACCTTGGTCAGCTGTGAATCCCAGAGAGAGCTCACGCACAGTGATTTAGAGTGGGAAGGGTCAGAGATCCAAGAAGCAGCATTCCAGAGGTTATGGAGAGGTGTCAGAGACTGAAACAGTTAATGATTTATGCATCCTTAAGAGACTTCTGCAGGCTTTTGACTTTCTGATGGGCAACTGGGCCCATCCCCCCTCCTCCAGTGCAGAAGATGTCAAGCCCCGAAAAGGCGGGAAGAGCTGAGTTTACCATGCCCTCCACATGAACTCCGTGCCAAAAAGGGGGACACCAACCTATGAAAACAACTCCCCGCCCTGGGGGAGGGGCAAAGGATATGGATTTTGACTGGTGACTTTGGGGTTTTGGCAGGGTTTTTGCTTTTCCTTCTCCCCCCACCACCTGCGGATCAAGACATCGCTGGATCCAGTGGGCGGTGATTATCTCATCTTCTTTTTTTTTCTTGCTCTCCCTTACTCTTACCCTGTCTTTCTCTCCCCTATGTATTTTTCTCCTCCCCAGAAAAGTTATGACAGCACCCAAAAATGTTAACTTACCTACTGATTCAAAATTGTTAAAATAAATCTTATCAATATATGTTTTCATACACCGATTATTTAGTGTCGTTTCGCTTTAATCCACCCCAAAGGAATTTTTGATAAAACCTAGGTTACCCCCTCCCCCCTCTTTTTCTGGGGCGGGTCGTAACAAGAGGGTAAGGGAGTAAAAGAAGGAAAATAAAATTTCAAATGACACACCAGTCCTCAGATATTGTGGGCCTGCAGCGAGGCCAGGGATGCAGGACAGCTCTAGGAAGCAGCAGTGACCCAGAGGGTGACACAGAACACCTGAGAGAGGATGGCACAAACACCACACTCGGCATCCCATGGTAGGGCAGGGATGAGCAGTTCAGAGGGGAGGGCAGCTGAGGGACAGCAAGCCAAGACAAATGATCACAGGATCATAGAGTATGCTGAGTTGGAAGGGTCCCACAAGGATCATCGAGTCCAACTCCTGGTCCTGCACAGGACCCAACAATCCCACCATGTGCCTGAGGGTATTGTCCAAACACTCCTTGAGCTCTGTCAGCCTTGGTGCTGTGCCCACTGCCCTGGGGAGCCTGTTCAGTGCCCAACCATCCTCTGGGGGAAGAACCTTTTCCTGAGATCCAACCTAAACCTCCTCTGACACAACTTCAGGCCATCCCCTCAGGTCCTGTCAAGCAGAGACCAGTGCCTGCCCCTCCTCTTCCCCTCCTGAGGAAGTTGTAACTGCAATGAGGTCTCCCCTCAGTCTCCTCTTCTACAGGATGAACAAGCCAAGTGCCCTCAGCTGTTCCTGAGAGTGTGGCTTCACCTCCAGACCCCTCCCATCCTTGTGTCCCTCCTTTGGACACTCTCTAACAGCTTAAGGATGCAGCACACAAGGAAAACGGGGCTCAGCAAGCCGTGGAACACAGTATGGAAAAGTGCAGCCGCATGGATCAGGAGACACTCAGCACAGCTGGGATTCCAGCCGTGGTGTCCTGGGGTGAGCACATCCCAGCTGTGGCCCAAGTGCAGGCACAGCAATCCGACCCAGCTCTCCAGCTGGAATTCAGGATGCTAAATCATACTATAATATCCAAAACAAAGCAGATCAGGGATAACAATTCCCAAAACAAGCCTGCCAGCTCTGACATGCAGCAGGCTACTTGAATCAAATCAGTCTAGACCGAATGCAAAATGCTGCTCCTTGAAGTCAGCTGAACTGGGCCATTTCCAAAGGGTAACACGACACATCCACTGTTCTGCTGGATGCATTTTCATATCAACTTGCCCCAGTAACATGAAAGGTGCTGACAGTTTCTCTGCGCATACCTGCTGAGTCAGGTTAACTGTACATGCACAGCACAGCTGCACCCTGCAATCATGATAAATCCAGTGGGATCTTGTGCTGGAGCCCTGGCACTGCTTAAGCCCTTTATGTGCCACAGAACAGCTCCAGTGCTTATTTCAGTAGTGCTTCTAGGATGATCAAAATATAATTCATTACTTTGCCACAACTGCAAATTCAGTGTCTTTAAAATGTGGAAAGCCTCCCTGACTCTAAATAGCAGCTCAGATTGTGTTAAGTGAGAACCATCCTTCAAAAGATCCCCAATAAATGTTTGTCTGCAGAAGCAGCATGACATTCTTCTACATCTCCTACTGGAAGTCATATACAGCATCATTTTAATGACATTTGAAATCAAATCCCAAAGGAGCTGTTGTTTGAGATATCAAAAAGCAAAAAAATAGCAGATACGCAGATAACAGACATCAGCAATGCAGTGGATTGGATCACTTACCCAGAGGAGCAGACTTAGTGTTGATCTCCACTGTCACTCTTGAGCAAGTATCACTGATCCATATAAACTTCCAGCACTGAGAAAAAGAGAAACAGAGATTCTGATTAATCACTCAAAGTCTGAGGTGACTTAACAGTGATATCTTGCAAAAGTTCATCAAGTGACACAGGATACAGGAAGCACAGTGGATGATGTACATAACAGCATTTAAAAAAAGCTAATACCAAGAGATTAAAGGATGACAACTGATGTACAAAGAGGAAATTAGCTTGTTTATTCCAAATAATTCCCAGCAACATTATTTCTCAGTATCTCTACATTACACAGTTGGCCTGTGCCTGCACTCCACCTCCCCAGATGATCACACATGTATAACACAAAACAAAGAAGGTGAATGATGCCTGGCAAGGCTTCCTTCTCACCACTGCAACCTCCAAAAAACCCCAACCGAACACCCCAAGGTGTTGAACATCTAAAAATCAGGGTGTGAAGCGAAGCCAGTGGAAATCAGAGCAGCCCACAGCACTGAACCAACCCCACAGCTCTTCCTGAGTCCCTTTACTACGACTGTTTTGGTTAACCAAAGATGTTCTCTGTTACTGGGGTTTGACAGAAAGTTTTACTTATGGATACTCCCATCTACAGACTGTGCACAAAATAAGAGCTATTTGGTATAGGAAGCTTGACAAAATCGTTCCAGGGGAAGGTTCTGGGTAAACTTCGAATTTGAAATCCAAAAGAGAAGTTTAGGGAATAAAACTCCAGACCAAGAAGTAAAAACTTCCAAATCTTCGCAGTTACACGGGCTCCCATTAGAAGAGGCTTAAGAATCAGTAACTTAAATACAAGTGCAATACAAAATACAAATACAAAAATCAGTGAAATATGGCTGGTAAACTGACAGAAGTTTAAAAGCCAAGCAAGTAACACAACCAAAAAGCAAAGAATCAGCTCAAAAATCTAGGAAGAAATCTAGGAATAAAGAGATACCAACCAGTCGTTGACTTGGTCAACAAACTCCAAATATCCAGAGGGTGTAAACTGGAAGAGAGAGAATTCAGACAGAGCATGACTGGGAGATGAATACAAAAAAAGCCCCAAAAATAGCATTTTCAGGGCTAGATACTAAAAAGCTGTAATGGTCTCAGGGCACGCAAATGCTTGGGTGCTCATTCCTTCTCAGAGCAGTTTTTTTAAACTAGACTGAACAAAACCACCAGGATATGAAAAAAATTACATAGAACACAACTCACATGAGGACATACGAGCCTGTGTCACAGGACTGGGGCTCCAGGCTATTGTAACAGAATAATTGTGTACTGAGCCCTGTGCCAGGCAGGGAAAAAACATCTGTGAGATGGAAAAAAGAGACAAAATGTGGAAGGTGGGGGAAAAAAAAAATATTTGAGGTTTCTATAAAGGGCACTGCAGAATGTCACGGATGGAACTGCAAAGCCAGGGGAAAAAAGTTAGTTAATGGTGTTATTTTAAGTCCTGTGCGACTCACACTCGCCACAAGGGCCAGTCTCCAATGGACTTGCTATTCCCAGCAAGAGTGGCACCACCAGCTATTCCCAAGCCTCTGTGCCATCACTGTTTGGGTAAATCAAAGATGTTCTTTGTTTCTGTGGTTTCACAGAAAGTTTAGTCATTTCCTCCTCCCCCGAGTCAGAGTTACACACACTCGGCCCACACCTTGGGCAAGCTCGCTGTCCAAGGGGAAGGGAACACTTCCATGCCTTTCTCAAAAGGCAACTGACTGCCTCGGATCCTGGCAACACAAGGATTCAGTTTGTTTCCAAGGTTGCTAGGGAAGTGGTCTGCATTTCCCACTGCCCCTCTTCCCTCCTTCCTCAAACTCCGTTTCATTTTGAGTAATGAACTTCCTGGGTTGGTTTTGGCTGGGACAGAGTTAATTTTCATCACAGTAGCTGGTATGGGGCTGTGTTTGGGATTTGTGCTGGGAACATGCGGATAACACAGGGATGTTTTAGTTCTTGCTGAGCAGGGTTCACACAGAGCCAAGGCCTTTCCTGCTCCTCACCCACCCCACCAGTGAGGGGGCTGGGGGTACAGAGGGCATTGGGAGGGGACACAGCTGATCCCAACTGACAAATTCCATACCATATGGCACCATGCTCAGCATATAAAGCTGGAGGGGAAAGGAGGACAGGAGGATGTTCAGGGTGATGGCATTTGTCTTCCCAAATAACCATTACATGTGCTGGAGCCCTGCTGTCCTTTGGGATGGCTGAACACCTGCCTGCCCATGGGAAGTGGGGAACGAATTCCTTGTTTTGCTTTGTGGTTGCTTTCCCCAGTAAACTGTCTCTATCTCAACCCATAAGCTTTCTCACTTTTACCCTTCTGATTCTCTCCCCCACTCCACAAGGAAAGGAGTGAACAAGGGACTTCCTGGGGCTCAGTTGCCAGATGAGGTTAAACCACAACACTCCCCCAATCAGACACCCCCTAACCCCAGAGCTAAAAACACTCTCTTGCACACCCTCACCTCTAGGATTGCCTGTGATGTTCATCCCAGCATTTCCCCTGCCTGAACAGGGCACGGGACATGAAGATCCAGAAGGCTTCAGCATTAGGATGCCAGGAAGGCCAACAGCCCCCAGGGAAAGTCTGCAGTTCAGGGGCGATGAGTGAAAACTGGGACTTGTTGGGACTTCTGGGAAAGGGTGGGGCTTTTCTGGTTTAACTGGAAGAGTAAATTATCATCCCAGAACAGCAACTGAGGGAACAGCTGCTCTTACATCACACATGGATGTGCCACACAGCCCAGACCAGAGGGCACAGCCTGGGAGGGAGGGACAGGGGCTCTCCAGCCTCCCCAGCAACAGCCAAGCTCTCCACTGAGTTCAATCCAAGTTCTATTCCAGTATCAAGAAAACAATCTCCCAGAAAACCACATTCATTTTTAGAAATGATCATTTCAGAAGAACAGGACTAGGCAAACCAGGTGAGAGTTAAGCAGGTTTTTGCTTTCATACAGAGAGCATCGCAATATATAAATGCCCTGGAGGAATCCTTCCAGTATCTCCAGGAAAGAAAGCTGAACAACATGATTTTTTTTTTCCTTTCCAAACTCTAATTTCTTAACCAGGAAGAAAAACACAGATCCCAATCCTACAATCTTGCATGTTCAGCAATGATATTTTACCTTGCGAATCAAAGGTTTTCTGCCATAGCCACCCACTGCTTTTTCAAATTCAAGAAGCACAACTGCACGTAATTACACACTGTGTGAACTTATACAGAACACAACCATATGCTCAAAGACCTGAAAAATTCACATGTTGCACCATGTTCAGGGGCACAGCTTAACAAGGAAGCTGCAGCACTATTTCTTTGCTTTGTGACTACAGGAATATTTTCAGAAGAATGCACGAGTACTGCAAGCAAATAATCTAATTCATGTCTGCTCTTTACTAGATAAAAATAAAATCTGCTTTGCCTAATCATTTCTGATCAAACAAAGCAGGGCTCTGAGACACAAGATCTGACAAGAGCCCCTCCTCTCCACTTAAAGCTAAAAAAATGACTCTAACACAGGACCCGAGTAGTCACAGCACAGTTCAAATTACTGCCGCTTCCCACACACTTGCCTCATGTCTGCGTGTTTGTGCTTCAATTAAAAAGCTACTATGACATTCTTCCTACGTGTTTGAAAGAAAATTACACAGGCAACAGGGCTCAAAGAAGTTTGTATCTGAGTATCTCCCACCAGAAGAGATCACTTGGATCTCTTTGACAGTCAGGAGTAAAGGTGGCAAGAAGCCTCCCTGTGCTTCCCCTGTCTGCCACACACCCTACTCAGGGTGATACAAGTGCTCAGCTTTTTCCCAGCACCTTCCACCTCCAGCTGAGACACCTCTACCCAAAATCCCAGCCACGCTTGGAGCAGCTTGGCCGAGCCATGGGTGCACATGGAGGCTCCCACGCACACACACCTCCTTGTTGAGGCACGCACCTCATTATCCAGCTTCCCCCAGATTCATAGAAGTTAAAGACCATTTATCCTTTATATTTTTTTTCTCTCTCTAAAGAGTAAATCAACAGCTGCTAGATAGAACTTGACTCAAAAAAATTATTAAGGAAAATTAATAACATACACACTTCCAAGGATGTCATTGATTGTGTCGAGTTATCTTGCCTTGGAGAGGCGGGAGGAGGATTTCAAGCCAAGGAGCAGAGCAATGAAGAAACACTAATAGTTTGAATGATTTGGGGAGCTATACTGGTTTTCCATGGAAAAAGCCTTTTATTTTGGTACCACTAATGGCACAATTTTTTGTAAAAGGCCTTTGGGCAAAGGCTGGTTTGAATCTGAATGGGAGTAATCAGGGCTGCAGCCTGAATGATTTCTCCACATCTGTATAAATCATTCACCCACGCCAAGGATTACCAGCCAACATGTCATATTTCACCTTCCAATCACCCTGGATACATTTTTCAGCTGCCTCAGACCACGTAGCACATCTCTTATTTATCAGGGGACAGGCTGGCTGCACTCAGACGAATCAGACAAAAAGGGAAAACACAGATGCTTTAGCCCTTATCTTTATTTTTGGTCTCTAGAAGTCCGCAGACATGTTGACACAGACAAGAATCACAGAGCATCCACGTTAACAAGCCAATCTGGTTTGGGGTCTTACTAAACCACTTGCAAGTGCCAGCCTTGAGCTTAAAAAAAATCCCAAGTTTCAATCCAAACCCGGAGCATCTGGCACACACAGAAACATAAAGTGAAAACTGAAGGGAACCGAGCAAAACTAATCACATCATTAACTCCAGCGACCCAAGCAGCTGATAGCTCAGACAACAACATTTCCTACTCCAAAGCAGCACATCTGAACAATGTACAAGCATAGACCTCGCTGAATCAACATCCCAGCACTGGGGGATACAGACAACACAGCCAACAGCAAAACAACACTTTCTGGAAGCATAATAAAATATAATAAATAATCCCCTGAGTCAGAGAAGAATAACACCAGACAGACCATTCAGTGAAATACTTGTAAGACCAAGATGCAAGAAGGTTTAAAGAAAAGCTTTCAAAACACTAACTTATCAGACTTTAAGTGAAACTAGACATGATTTACACAAGGAAAAAAATTATGACTAATTTATGACTAATTTTATATTAATCACCGTGTCCATCTCTGAACTGGAGTGCCATTTCATGCAGTTTCTGCTTTGTTTTAATTCTACAAGGCAAAGCAACAGGTTTATCATCTGTGAAAATGCAGACATCAGCTGAGGGAAGATGTAGAAGTGACTGGAAGACGTGGAAAATTACTTTATGAATTTAACTGAAAATCTCCTGCCCCCAACACCTATGTTATTGAAGCCCTGTGATAAGAAGTCTATGGAATCAGATATGAGAGAATTCACAAATCTGACAGCACTGGTGTTGTCAGTATTCTCCTCCTTCACAGTTAAAGGAACTTAAAGAGCTCCAACACCACAAACTTGCAAAATCCTATTATTGAGGCACATGCACCCAAACTCTTGTGTTTCCAGAGCTGGGAAGTGAAGCGGAAGCTTTTAAAGCAGCAAAACCCAAACGCACTCACCAGGAAAAGGAATAAAATGACACCTTTTTGTTGCTGTTAAGGAGAGGCAGCCAAAAGATTAGAATTAAAAACCCTGGAAATTATGATCAACATAACCAGATGCTTTCCCAGTTTCACAAGTTAAGTTTTATACATGTATTCTGCTATTTTTCCACGCAGACACTTCAGTTGTTTCAGTCCTTTTAAGCTGGTCATGTGCTAATATACATGCACACAACAGGATTCAGCTGTTGTGCTTTCATATGCACTGCAAATAATCCTGAAAACACCATTTCTGCTAATCACATTGCTCCACACAATTTTAAAGCACATGATTGCAGAATAAAACCCTCAGCACATATTTTTGGCCTGGATTTCTGAAGGAAATTAAGTTTATGTAGTAGTGTTGTCTGTCAGTCTTCACTCTATTAAATTTTCAACTCGCTACTCAGTTCTGATCACATTTGGCAGAAGATGAAGAGATCCAAAGAGGTGTCACATTCCTACATCTTTGGGAGAAATTATGATGCAGGTAGAGGAGACACATCCAAATCAGCCTCACACAGATCAAACTGCTACAAGAACTCAGCAATTCCCTGCTTTGGTTGGCCCAGAAGATGCTCCATCAGCATCTATACATGGCCACCCAGTGCAAGTGTTGACTCCTGTGGGAACAACACAAGAGACTGCAGAGAAACCATGGACCAAGCCAAAAAGAGGAGAAGATAATTTGGAGACAATGACAGGGAAAATGGAGGGGTCCAAATAGAAGGATGCTGCAGAGAAAGCCAATTCACATAGGGGAAGAAAAACTGTAAAGAACGAGGGTTTGTGAGTTCTGCCACCTGAGGGATCACAGAATATTCTGAGTTGGAAGGGACCCACAAGGATCATCAAGTCCAACTCTTAACTGAAAGGCCCATACAGGGATTGAACCCACAACCATGGCATTTTTAGCACCACAGTAAACATTTAACCAACTGAGCTGAAGCTGGAATGCATCCATAGCTGGTAGCAGGTCTTCACCAACTCCATACCTACAAGCAGGATAACATCCTTTCCCTGCCTCCTTCCACCCCCTAGGAAGCTCACAACACACCCTTCTCCTATCACATCCTGGGCTAATTGTTCACAAGACACATTTCATCTTCAGATACCCACAAATACTGCTGGATACTGCTGAATCCACAAATGGACTCTGTCTTAAAGCTGGAATTTGGGACAAGAGCAACTACCACAGCAGCCAAGCAGAAAACAGCTCAGAGAACGCCAGTTTCATATTTCCCACAAAATGGAAATAAATATTTCATATTTCATGGGTTGGTTTGTTTTGTGGGAGGGCGGTAGTTTGGCTTTTTTAAGGAAAGAGGCAAATTTGTCTCAGACTCCAAAAGGAAAGTCGGATGGGAAAGAACTACTTCCAAGATGCTGAGGGCAAACAAGTGCACCCTTAAGTACGTGTTGTGTTAGATCTTCATTTAGAAATCATCTAATAACCATCTTTCCCACCAGGGACAGTTAATATCAGAAGCAGCACACATCCTGTACAAGGATGTCCGTATTAAACATCCCCCATATAGGCATTCCTAGAATCCAGCAGTTTGGCAAAACAGATTTTTTACTGCTGTGTAACATTGGGGAGACAACGAGAAGACTTCAACATCACTTAAACTGTTTACTTTCCACCATGAAAAGTGGGGAACTAACCCTCTTCAGTCTCAGTTCCTTTTGTCCTGAAATATCCCCTAAGAATCCTATAAACTTATGAGGGGAAGAAATAGCCTTTCATACTTGACCAAACAGTAAAAAAACAAACAGCTCCTGCTTTATCCATACGGCAAGTCATCACTTGCAAAAACATTGGGGTTTATGGGGTACAGTACAAGGGAAGAAATAAGAGTACAGGTAAGTTGTCCTGAATTTGTACTCCAGTGTTGCCCAGTGGCTGCCTTAAGTGCTCAGGAACAGGAGTACTGTCCCAAAAAGAGGCAAAGGCCATTTTACTTTGATTTCCATGAAAACCCCCAGCTACTGAGCACCAGCACAGCCTTCACTTCCCAGTCATTCCTTGTTTACTATCCTGTATATTCCTTAGGCACACAGCACATCTCTAAGCCCAGCAAAGACCAGGTCTAGCAGATGTCCAACTTCCATCCTCTCCTAAATCTGGGGCTCTGCAGGTCAAGACAACCCTAAGGGAGGACCACAGAAGAGTATGATGTAGACGAACCAGAAGAACACAAGAAATAAAGTGCAGGGAGGAGAAGGACAGATTGGGAAGATTTGCACAAGCTGTGTGTGCAGCACTGAACATTTTGTCACACGGAGAAGCCAGTTCTCTTCTGCAGAGAGAGACAGCTCAAGCACAAGGCTGCCAACACACACCACCAGGTTCTGTTTTAATCCAGGATTTGTTTCCCTCTCTTTATGCAAGCTGGGGACCTGCAGGCTGAGGGATCACATGCAGCAAGGTGAATTACTATGAGCTTCCTGCAGGTCCTGCTGGGCTTGGTAAAGCACAGTAATGCTCACAGCCAGGGCAGCAATGCAGCTGGTGACAATGTAATTTCCCCTTCCTGCTTTGCACCATTGATTATTACTCATTAGGACATCTATAATCTTTATATAGAATTCTTTCATGCAGCCTAATTTGCCAAGAAGTAATCACTCTCCTCCTCCCCTGGTAATACAACAGAGAGCTGTGAAGTGATTTCATTTGCTGTTTATTCCATAGCTCTTCTTCCCAAAAGTTTCCCTCAGATGTTCAGCCTGAAGCCAGATGCATTTGGTCATTAGAAAATGTCTCAGACAAACCTTATGTT
Organism: Manacus vitellinus; assembly: GCF_001715985.3. NCBI lineage: Eukaryota > Metazoa > Chordata > Aves > Passeriformes > Pipridae > Manacus > Manacus vitellinus. The sequence goes on along the minus strand of NW_021940729.1, from coordinate 2,770,552 downwards.
TCATCAGGTTCTGTGTGGAAAAGATGAGTAATTCAAGAAGCTTTACATCTTTGATTTTGCTTCACATTTTTTGCCAAAAGAAATGAACCTCTTAAAAAAAACCCCACACCATCACTGAAGCACTGAAGAATTCAAGTCTCCACTCAGAGCAGGGGAAGCTGTATCCATGTAGAATGAGCATTATTTTTGGGGGCAATAAATATGTTGGATGCTGAAAAGGTCACTGCTGAAATAACCATTGCCCTGCACTGGCTATCACTCCCTACAAGTGGGTGAAAAACAGGGAATACAGATTTGTATCCAGCTTTCCCTGTAATCCAACAGGAACACCAAACTGTTATTTTGCTTCCTGATGAGTCCAAGTCCTTTTTGAGCCCTCGAAATTTCTGCAAACACTCACCAAGGAAGAGAAAATGAACGACTGGCTTGCAGTACTTCATGTCACACAAACCTCAAGGCTTTAGCTGTTTAAAACCACCCACCCCAAGCAAAGGACTGAGCTGCATCACAGACTCTGAACAGCTAAAATGGTACTAGTTAAGTCAAAAAGAGAGAGAACTGGTTTTTTTTTAAGAGTAGAACAATTCAGACAGTTGGTATTTGCAAAAAACTCCTTCTACATAACTCTACACTTCTGTGTTTCCAGAGTCTTTCCATACTGCAAGGAATTCTGTGTAATTACTAGCTTGGTACTGAGAAACTTTATTGTGCTGTATTAGCAATTAAGGTTTTCGTATCCAAGGGCTCTATTACTCTTAATTAAAATTGTACCTCGTAAGACTATGCAAATCCAACACTGTGAAGTTGGCTCTAGTAAATCCACAGGTAATCTTTGAGCCTTCACACATGGATGTTGATCCAGAGTTAAAAATAACCTTTCTTAGTACAGATAAAACACACAAGAGTCCGAGATATATTTTTGAAGGCTGAACCGCAGAAGATCAGCAGGGGAGTTTGCAAACCCAGGCCAAAACTCAGCATCTCTCTGAGCATGAAGGAGCCAGGTTTGACTCAAAGGGCACTTCTCACAAAGTTATAGCACCAATTTTAATGTTCTCCAAGTCCTTTCATGTCACTCACAGGTCCTTTAGAGTCAGAGTTGAGAAGATACAGTCTAGTCCCCAACCCCGAGGGAGCATGATCCAGACATACATGTACCCACAGATTCAGAAGCTCTTTGCTCCCCCAAACAGCTGCAATCAACCTTCCCAGTAGCCATCTCATTACATCACTGTTTTCCTAACTAATAAAGGTCAAACTGTAATTTTTGTAATTTTAGATTTATAGTTTCTCTCAAATGAAAGGCATTCTTAGCTCCAGGAAGAAGCAAAAAGGAGATTTATTTGCCCTACAGATACCAGAGCAAACTCAGTTCAGAAATAAAAAAGATACAGAAAGCATTATTTCCTCAGACTTTTTTAAAAGGGAGAAAACAGAAAACACAGTGAACAAGAAGCCAAGATTATTAGCAGACAGAAAAAGAAAAAAAAAAAACAAAATCAAATCGAAGAAACAGAGCAATGAGAGCCTTTGTTCCCAGGAAATCCTTTTCAAGAAGTGAGGAGATTCCAAGCAATGCAGCTGTACTTCCTGTGACTTGGAGCGCTCAGTTTGGGAACACGGGGAAGGTCACAGCCTTGGAACAGCTCAGTACATCCACACTGCCCACACAGAGCACTCGGCTCAGCAGCCATCCCACTGGGACACAGGGAAAGATAAAGATGCTGTGGGTGCAAGAGCAAGGACTGCAGATTTCAGAGCCGTCCTGCAAATGGCACAGCTCAGGCTCCTGCAGGGCAGCAAGTTCCTCTCAGGACTCTGAGAACTGGGGGTTGTTCAGCCTGGAGAAATGAGGGCTCCAGAGAGACCTTATAGCTCCTTCCAGTATCTGAAGGGGCTAAAAAAGAGATGGAGAGGGACTTGTGACAAGGGCATGGAGCAACAGGACAAGGGGGAATGGCTTCACACTGACAGAGAGCAGGTTTAGATTGGATATTAGGAAAAAATTCTTCCCTGGGAGGGTGGCGAGGCCCTGGCACAGGTTGCCCAGAGAAGCTGTGGCTGCCCCATCCCTGGAAGTGTCCAAGGCCAGGTTGGATGGGGCTCTGAGCAACCTGGGGATAGTGGAAGGTGTCCCTGCCCATGGCAGGGGGTTGGAACACCACAATCTTTAAGGTCCCTTCCAATCCAAACCAGTCTGTGATTCCGCGACTCCTCTGAAGCAGTCTGCAGCAGCAACAGGAGCCAGAAAAGCTCTTTAACAATACACAGTTAATAAAACACCAACTAGATACACACACACAAAACGACCTTGCTGCCAGCACCAGCCAGGTTGGGTCTTTGTAAGAGAAATATTGCTAAGTGGTAAATTCAGTTCATGATGAACTACAGTGAATCATCCTGCTTCTTGCAAGGAAAAGCATTTAGAAACGACACCAGCATCTATCCGCACAATCTTTTTTATAAAGCACACACAGCCCCAGGAACATCTCTTGATAAGGAGAGTCACTTCTGAGGCGAGACGGACTTTGAACAGCATTGCAGCAGGAGGGCAAGCACAGGGAAAGGGAATAGCACACCAGGAATTCTAAACTCCTGCAGGACTTAGATAAACACACTAATTAGCAGAGTTTGTCTACATTGAAAGATTAACTCAAGTACTGTCCCTAACTTGCCCTCCCAGCTACATCTTTAATTCGAGCACAGCACTTTAATTGAATTGGCAGGAGACACAGGCAAATGTTTGATTAAGCATATTCAGGCAATATCTAAACTCTAGTGCAGGCAGGCAACGCTCAGGGATCGTGAAGTCCTCCAAGTTTTTCCCACTATTTTCAACACAACTCCTGCGGTCAAACTCAGAAAGCAACAAAACATTTGTATATATAGTTATGTGTATCTATTTGTTTTAAAAGTTTAGTGCTATATATATAAATAAAGCAGAGCTTTCAGGCCCCTTGGCATCCTGTGAGCACAGCTACTGCTATCCAAAGCAGCATCCTTCCTCCAAAGGATGCCCTGGATCACTTAAGCTCAACTCATTCAAGAGTCTGTGAGCTTAACTCAGACCTGAAGGACATCAGCATGAAAAAATCAGGAGGAGAGAGACTGCTGGTCCCTGTGGAGCAGGAGGAAGAGGCAACAGTTATGCTTGCCTAGAGCAAGGGGGCATTTCACCCTGAACTGAGATCCCCTGAGCTGGAACACAGTCAGAAATCCCACATAATAGCCCTTCTGCTCCCAAAACCACTGCTGAATCCATCTGGAAAGCGCTCTTAAACTCATTCAAAATACAATAGGGGGATAGAGATTCCTGCCTCTCATCACTCAGAGAAGATATTAAATTGATGTTTTCCCCATTCCTGCTTTGCCTGAGTTTCATTACTCAGTTTCCCAGCTTTCTTCAAAATTGACAAATTTTAAAGTAGAGGTGTTTTATGTATTTGTTTTACTTCATCCCTGCACATGATGCCCATGGAAATCTTTAAGTATTGCATATGCACAGGCAGGGAAATTTTGCTTTTACCTTGACTGAGCGCTTGCTTTGTTTCTCTGAATTACACAGCTCGTGTCTTCTACAGGAAATCAAATTAACACAAAGTATCTTTTAATAATCATAAGAGCTTCCCAGCAATTCAATTTGCAAAACAACAGCCCACCATTCTGTGTTACAGCAGGCAGTTTATCAAGCTGTTTTGACAGCAAGTCTTGTACAAAGCCTTGTCCAGAAATGTAACACCACCTCCTACTATTGCAGCCGTGCAGTCAATGACAGCAAACAGTTATGAGAGCAGAGCCAAGCACACACTCAACCCTGTTCACAGGCTGAGTTGTGAAAATCCAGTTTTAAAATCTGGACGTCTCTGGGCACCAGATAATATAACCTGCAGCCAGGATCAGCTCTGTGATCAGCAAGTTAACACTGAGCTGCTTTATTCTGCTTTCCTAAAATGAAGGCAGTTCTGCACTGCCCAGGGCCCCAGCCCTGTGAAGGAAAAGGGCCTGAAACAACAAAGCAGCTCATGGGCAAGAGCTACAACATGTGTGTGAGGAGTTGCCCCTTCCAAACACATGAAACACAGCCAGAGTCAGCAGCCCAAACCACAGGAAGGGCCTTGCTTTGACATCCCAACCTCTCCATGTGCCACTTGCTTGCCAGTGTCTTTTCTGGAAGTGTCGCTCCTGCTCAGGGCACACGGTCTGCCCTCGAACAGCACAAGCACTCCAGGGAGCCAGACAGAAGTCCTGATAGCAAGAAAGCAGTGAAAACATGGAAGGCAACTTATCCCAGCCTCAGGGGAATGAGTGGTGGCGTTACAAACAGAGCTCAGTCCGGCTCCATCCACCCAGCAGCAGCTCCAGCAGGAGCACAACTGGTTTTTGTGCAAATGCTGAGACACGGAGCATATTCCAAACAAATATCCCTTAAGGGAAAAAAAACACCCAAAAATGCAGCAAGAAAGACTTTTGGGACAACTACTCCTGCTGCTGGGTTCATGAGCTTTGGGCTATTTTTAGTAAGCTGCCTCTGCAGATGCCAAAATAACCTCTCCCCCCTCTGTGCACACACAGCTGGACATGAACCTTTACCATCTGCATCCAGCTCCACAGATGTGCATTGAGGGAAAGCCTCTTCTCTGGAAATCCAAACACAAGCAGTTAATATGATCCAAGTGCCGAGTATACAGCCCACGGAAAGGAGAGACCCAAAAGCACAGAGTTAAAGAAGCTCCTTCCTCACCACCAGGACTATTCCCACCTGGAAGCTGCCCCTCCTCGGACATCTGGGGGTCCAGCTCTGCAGGTCCATTTACATCCACCAGACCAACATGATCTCCATGTGGGCAGGAGAGGCAGCCAGACCACGCAGGCACTGCTTTCCCTTGGAAAAGAACTGCAGTTTGAGACTCCCAGGCAGCATCCATCTCTCTCCACTCCCAGCCCTAGGAGAAGCAGGTGGCATTGCAAACCCTCCAGAGCATCACAGGTCAAGCCCAGAGTAAACCGGTCTGTAAAATGAGACTGGTCCATATCCTGCCTGCCCTGCTCTGTGACCCCAGCGCACCTCCCAGAGCACACACTTCTGTACCATTTTTGTTCTCACTGGGAGAAATGTGCCCACTCCAAAGACACCAGCCAGCAAAGCCTCTGCGAGCTGACTTACTCCATCCAGGGAAAATCATCTCAGCCTTCAATGGCCCCTTAATGCCATCCCTGATGGGAAGCGCAGCATACCCTCACCCCAAAACTGGGAAAAGGGGATGAGGGCAGAGCAACACATTTTGCCACCGCCCTGGGGAATGCCAAGCTTCCCACTGAGAGTCTGGTCCTCAACCAACCTCCAGCATTCCCTGAGCCCCACAAGAGGCTCTGCAGGAAGAACAGGGCTGTCGCCCACCCACTCAAAGGCTGCCCTGTCCAGTTTGTTTTCCCCTGCTTTCCACATCCCTGCCATGTGCTCAGTCACTGTGGAGCATGAGGAAGCTGGAATATTGGAATGGTGTGCAGAATCCCACCACTGAGGTGAGTCAGCTCCAGTTTGGTCCATTAGCAGGATACATAACCTGACCTCTCCCTCCTCCACAGAGAGGAGCGTGCAGGCCCAGAACCACAGATTCACCCTGCGCAGACCCATGGTTTTTTAGCTACTTTACTTCATCTCCAACATGCCTCTGCCTCCCTATACCCACAGCCCTCTCCCTCAAATCTGCCTCATTTCCCGCAAACGCCTACACAGCGAGCTCAGTGTCCTAGCTTGTCTCAAAACCTCCTCAGCCTCATCCAAGGACAGCCAACTTTTAGGGGAGGATTCACTTCTCATTTTTCACAGTCTCAAAGCTATGCAATATGTTGAGTCTGTGCTGTAACCTCCTGTTTATCACGGAACAACTACCAGTTTAATCTGGACTGATTTCATGTATGGTTTCTATCAGAACCCAGAGAACCTCTGGCTGCCCTCACGCTCCTGTATAAACATCAACCAGATCCAGGCATGAGGCTCTAGATACGGGAGGAAAGCCTCTGCCTCAGAGCTTTGCAGCACAAGCCAGACAGGAGGGATTAAAGAAAGGACACCACAAATAACTCCGAATTTCCCTGTGTTCCCATGGGAGCATGGCTACAGTACAGAGGGCAGGGACATGCACTTGGAGGGTGGCAGCACTAACTCCTCAAGCCAGCAGGGCCACCTGCTCTGCAGCAGCTCTGGAGGAGCTCTCACCACCCAACAAACCCAGTCCAGTCCCCCTATGCCCCCCAGGGAACTGTTTCCTTGCCCCTCACTTTCACAACAAAGGAGTGCAGCAGCAGAGACCCCACCATCCCTTCCGTGCCAGGATGTCCTCCTCCCTTCACCAGCCTTCTCCCTACAGCTTGCCAAGATAAAAGGGATGTCAGCAAAGGCATCTCCACTTGGGTCTCACTCCCCATCAACCTCTGTCTTCCCAGAAAAACATGGCAAGTCGGACAACGCAAAGCTGAGACCTCACTAGAAAAAATGATACTTTCATTGCCTCCAGTAGGTATTTTATGCACTGCACTGTTATTCCTCTCTGCTTACAGCAAGTAACATCTCACCCACAAATGGCTCAACGTCTCAGGGCAAAGGGAGGCAACAAACCCAATGAGGCTCAAACAGAAAGGCAGTAGGGTCCCAATTTCTTCCTTTTAACACAGGAAAACAGAGACAGACCCCCTGGTTTGATCCTAAAAGCACACTCTGCAGGAGCTATATGAACACAGCTGGATCTAAGGAATGGAAATGCTGTTCCTCACCACGTGCAACAGTAAAGCCAGGCCTAATTACCACAGACATAGGGAAATCATACAGAACGTTCAGTAAGAAGAGGAATTAACTGCAGTATCACAGCCAAATTCTGATTTAGCAGCAGCAGTCCAGCTGGATACACTGTCCTAAACAACTGGGTAGCCAATCCTGAACTATTGCCACATATGCTGTAGCTTCCCTACTCACTTTAATCCCAGAATATGCTGGGTTGGAAGAGACCCACAAAGATCACTGAGTCCAACTCCTGGCCCTGCACAGTACAGCCCCAAGAATCCCACCAAGGTCCTGAGAGCATTCTCCAAACTCCTTGAGCTCTGTCAGCCCTGGGCTGTGACCACTGCCCTGGGGAGCCTGTTCAATGCCCAACCACTCTCTAAGGAAGAACCTTTTCCTGAGATCCAACCTAAACCTTCCCTGACACAGCTCCGGCCGTTCCCTCGGGTCCTGCCACTGGTCACCACAGAGCAGAGACCAGTGCCTGCCCCTCCTCTTCCCCTCATGAAGAAGCTGCAGATGCTGTGAAGTCTTCCCTCAGTCTTCCCTTCTCCAGCTGAACACACCAAGTGCCCTCAGCTGCTCCTCATGTGGCTCCTCCAGGCCCTTCATTCACCACCTTTGTGTCCTTCCTGCGGACACTCTCCAAGAGCTTTACTATTGAGGTTCTCAAAACTGCAGTTTCCTCTGACAGAGGTGCTGAGTTACATCAGTGTATCAAGGCAAATCCCTCCAGAAACAGCTTCTTGTTCCAGCTCCTTCTGCACTTCTCACAACCAGCTCAGCCCTGCCCAAACAAGGCAGGCCAAACTCTGCCTCCTGTTATTCCAGTGCCACGGCCCAGAGTGAGGGGAGCAGCACAAGGCATGGACACACCTCGCAGATGTCCTGACAACTGCATCTCCACCCCAGCACCAGGTTCCACCAGGAGCAAAATGACTTTTTAGCACAACACAGCACAGATGGCAGAGAGTTTCTCTTCACAGAGAGCCACTGTTGCAAGGAACTCAAACACACATCAACCACCTTTTTTGTTCATGGTATTTTCACTGATGAATGAATAAATTCTCATTTACAGCAAAGGCAAGATTTCCAGTTGGAGGTTATTTACTTTCACCTCAGCCACAGCAGCTCTGACAAGCCAGCTCAAGATACAGATGATGTACAAGCCAAGCAGTAAGTGCTCACATGCTGGGAACTGTTCAAACAGGAATAATTCAATCTTTTTGTAGTCTCACCCTGGCTAATTTGCCACAAGCTGTCTCTTTTCAGATGCTACATGAAACACAAGGAGAAAAACAAGTTGGATTAAGCTAGGCCGCTCGCAAACAGCTCATCCACTGAGAGTTCAGGTCAGTTAGTTTTCTATGTAAAACAAATCCATTTTTTTCAGCTTCACAGGGGTTGAGGAATCAAAATTTATTGCAGTAACCAAACATTGCTCACCGGACAGGCGTGCAGAGATTACTTAACTAATGCAAACGATTTCCAGTCTGCATGCAAGGAATGCATGGGATAATTCCAGGGCACTCTCTTCCACAGGCATTTCACAAGTACTTTTTAGGTAGCTATGGAGACGTTACAGCCTTTTTCACTCATTTTGCTGTCATAACTAGACAGCTATTGATTTCTTTGCAAAATTCCTTGGAAGAGCGGGGAAGGAAGGGGGAGTTTCAAGCACCACAAGGTACTGGAGAAATTGGAAACAGATTTCAGATGGAGACAATGGCACGGAGGCTCCTTGCAGGAGGCAGACTTGAACTTCAGGTCCTGCTTTAGTGCTTCTGCAAGTAAGGAGGTAAATATATCCCACAGAGGTAAATATAACCCCATAGACTTCCAACCAGGTCCAAAAGGAAAAACATTCCCAGCTACCACTGCACAAAAGGAGGCCCTCTCCCGAGGCCATGCTGTGGTTTGGCTCCAACACAAAGCTCTCTGGAGACATGGTGGGACTCCACTCTTGCAATCATCATGCTGGGGTGCAAGATGTTCCACTCTCCCTCCAAGCAGGTTATCTCATCCCTGACAGGCCTTTCAGGTCACCAGTGCCTCCTCTCCACCCTCCTCAGGCATTATAGCCTTGGTCAAACAATCCTGCACTTCCCCATCCTTCCAAGAGCAGCCCACGAGCCTGTGTGAGCTGAGCAAGGCTGGTCCTTGGCAGCTGATTATCCCACGATGCCCCAAATGATGCAGAGAGACCTCACCTCATTGACCCTTTATGATCAAACACTTCTGCATCTGCAGATTTTAAGAGCCTGAAACCTGAGATATCAACCTGGGAAATCCTGTGACACACAGATAAGGACCTGCAAATCATTACGGATTTAGGTCTCAGTAATGAGAACAACAGAACAAGCTCTGAGCAGGTATTTCCCCTTGGATAAAACAAGAAAAGAAGGCCTGTTCAACCAGAACATTTTTCTTAAATTCACCTTAGACCCAGTCCCAACAATGGAGCCAGAACCCTGCAGAATTATCTCTCTCACTGAGCTGCAGGAAGTTTACTGGCGCCACCCTGACAACAAATCTCAGATCATCTCGTCTCCACACTGCATTCACAGCCCTAGGACTGCTCACCAAAAGGACACTCTCAAGTTATACTACAAGTGGAGGGAGAGCAAAATGCTGTTGCTGCAGAAGTGTTTGCACCTATGACAGACTGCTACTGCTTCATATAACACCCATCTGTCTGTGTAACCACATCTTCAATACTGCTTCCATTCCTCCAGGGTGAGTGTGGAAACCTCTGAGAGGATAGTCCTAGTTAGGACCTTTTAGTTACATGTTTCACATCCAAGGGAAGGTGTAGACGAAGGTAAGCCATTCTAACCTCTTTTTGCACAAGAAGAAAAAAAACAAAAAACATGCAATATATAAAAAAAAATCCAACCTTTCTTTCTAAAACTTCCAAACCCAAGTTCTTAGAGCCAATTTCAGCTTAGCCAAGAAACATAAATATGCATTTCTGAACCTTCCCCGATGTTTCCTTTGCAAACATAACAAATTAAAAGTGCTGTCACAAATGAAACCAGCTTCGGTTAAGTGGAGGAGAAAAAAAATGCTGGTGGCTCCAAGATCCAACTGACAAGCCTTTTCAAGTCTGCTCTGAAGCAAAACCAACTTCCCAGAGACTTAAATTAAGAGTAAAGAAATATTTTCCTTTGCTTAATCCTGGTTTGGAAGCAGGACGGGGGATACTACAACAAAGCCAGCACTTGAATCCACCTCCCACTTAATAAAAGTCGATCAGAGATGTTTCCAGTGCAGGAAGGAGAGCAAAAAGGATGAGCACCATGGGAAGCACAGACATCAAACCACCTCCCTACCTGATCCAAGCCTAGCAGAGAACAGACTCTGGCAGTTTCCATATGGCAAGAGGGATTTTTACAACAGTGTAAGGAGACAGAACCCAAGATCACAAGTGCTACAACCACATGAGATAATTATTTTCAGAAACACAGGAGCAGCTCAGGGTGTTTTTACAACAAAGATGGCTTTCTCACCTGCTCTTCAAGACAGATATTAATTATCAGCATTACGCTCTACAGAACTTTAACTTGATCCTACAGACACCTTCTACTGCCAACCTCACAATGTCCAAAAACATGGAGATCAAGCTCCAAAGGGTCTGTGTGTTCTTTTTCCCATTTAATACTCCCCATGGCCTGGGTTAGTCTATGCAAGACCAGACCATTACCATTGTCCCCTATTTTGACATGTCTATTACACAGCAAGAAAGAAAAGTTGTTCTCCCAAATCCATCACATTTGGAGCCACCAGAACTGTTTAAAATGTGCTGATTCATGCCAGTGGTTATCAGGTTTTTACCATGTGAGACACAATCAGGCAGCTGTCTGGCAGCACAGAAATTCTCCACTTCAGAGCTCAGATGCTGAAACAGCCCGCTCAAGTCAGCCTTCAGATTTTTCACTAATATATAGGAAAAAGCCTATAAAGAGAGATGCAAATACAAACCAAACTTGATCTGGGAGCCTTCTGCTTGCAGGTGCCATTGGAGGAGGAGATTTTATTCATGCCAGAGGTGCCTACTGGAAGAGTGATTATTATCAAAATGTACGCAAATGGCTCCTTAAAGTCACACTTGTTACTTTTATCTTCCCTTCAACACCACAAGCCAGAAGCTGCTGAAGTGGCCCCCGTCCTGCTCTTTGACACAGCCTGCACTGGTCAACGATGCAGAGCAAAGGAAAAGGGAGTACCCTTACCTGAACACAAACTAGATGCTGGCTTTTCCAAACACTGGGCAAGAGATGTGATCTCTCAGGAATAGCACTGGAGCCTTTCCTACGTGATGCAAAGGTTAATGGCTGCAAACCAGACATCTCCAAAGAGCTATTTCTGCAGCTGTCATTGAACAACCATCCTTTCCCCATTCACAGGTCGCCTGTCAGCACGCAGATTTTCAGCACCAAGAGTCACTTTCCTACCAAGACACAGGGAGGGTTGATACCTAGCCCTACTCAAACTAAAAAAGCAGCGCAAATGCAAAGCCTGACCAAGAAGGAAGTCCAGGCACAGGCCCTCTGCTCAGGAGACACTGCAATTACACCATGTAGGCTCTGGACACCCAACAAATTTACAGCACAGCAGGACAGGGTGAGAATTTGTACTAAATGCTAAATAAATGTCTGGGCATAAAGAGCAGCACAACATAGTTCACCTCTCCTGGGCTGGATCCAAGACCAAAGTCACTAATGGGATCTCACAATTAGAAATGGGGGAAGGGGCTCACTGTTCAGCCTAAGTACAGGAAGGTACTAAGTGGTTTTATTTATGAGGGTATTAAGTGGTTTTAGGTGTTTTTAATGCACAGCTGTGGGCACACACCCCAAATGAGGAGTGAACACAACAAAACCTGCTTGAACTTCTCAATAAACCCATTCCTTGCATCTGTAAGTTTACAGATGTGGTTTGGCCACACAGATATAGGTCAGATCATAATTGTACAGCTTTAAAGCAGCGATATCACTTCAGTTTTGCTTTGAAGCCTGAAAATAGCCAAGGCAAGAATGAGAAGAAGCTGTCTCGGGTACACTAACCTAACCTGTGCATCACCATGCACAAGTTGAGGCAGAGGTTACCAGTACCTCCTTAAGAAAGGGCATGCAAATTCAGCAGTGGGAAGGGGGCTTTCCTGACCACCTCTAACACCACAGGAAGTTCCAGGATGCTCTATTACCTCCCTAAATCCTGCCTAATATTTGAGCTTTTACTTTCTCTGTAAACCAGTGGACTTCCCAGTCAGAGACATTTAGGGTTTATTTTGCACTCCTCTTGTGCCATCCCAGAAGCCAGGGATACATTTTTGGAACATCTGTACTGGATTTGGCATCTGGCCACCTCTCCACAGAAAACACACAATGCAAAGCACAACAAAGAAAATTAGTCAGTTATTCAAATGAGTTTACAGCAACACTACTCAGTCCTGAGTAAGCCCAAGGTCTATTTTGATGCAATCACACCACTGTCAAGAAAATGAATAAACTTTGGTTGGTTTTAAACCTCTGCAGGGGAAGGATTTCCACTTCATTGAAAGTGTCCCTTCAAGCGATGAAAGAGAAACATCAGAAAAACCCCACTTGGATGGATCCAAGAGACACGAAACCTCCTGAAGGGCACTGCACCCCATGCACCTCTTCACACGCAGCACTGCCTGTCAGGCCACCCTGACCTGAGCACTGAGCAGGGACCAGAATGTGTCCTGCTCATCACCGGTGAGCAATGGGACCAGACAGGTTGGCAGCACCACCTGGGAACCTCAGTCTCCTGGGAATGGCTGTAATTTCAGGAATGTTAACAATTATCCTCACATTGTTGCCACGGGTCACAGGCAAAGCCTCCCCACACACCCCCACAGACATCTACATCAGCGCCCCACTCCTTCCTGAGGTGTTTCACACTGCGCAGGCAGCACAACTCCAAACAGGAACAGGACTTGCCTCCAAGTAGGGAAAAAAAGATGATATTCAGCACGGTTCCCTGCCCCCTGTGACATCCCTGGTTTCTAGGCGCTCCACCCTGCGTGGCAGGGACAAGCAGAAACCTTACTCACCAATATTCTTCCAGAGCATGGATCTGCTGCAGACACATATGCACAGGACACATCAGCTTAAATATTCCTCAGCAGAACTCTTAAGCCCAGATCCCACAAATGGATCAAATCCCAGGGCACCTTGCTCAAAGGCAGGAGATGCTGAAGAGGGATCCCGCTCCCAAGGAGCCCACTCCACAGCCAGGCAAACAGGTGGAGCTCCCACTGCCTTCGGGGAGGACGCAAACATCAACTTCACACTCTTGACACACGAATGTGGATCTTAATTTAGCAACACGCCACTGACTGGCATTTTCACTTCTAGGAGCTGATCTCTCTGATACAGCTTTTCAAAGAACTGGGCTAAATCCTGTTGCCAAAACTCCCCTGGGACAGGTACCAAGCTAAACTAAGGAGCACTCTGGCTCCTAATTTTTTACTGATGTAAAGAAGTGAAGAGGCCAAAATCTTTGCTGCCTTTGGAAAAGAGAGTTTAAGCAGATTTCAGCTGTTCTCCTTTCCAGAATGCCTCTCAAACCAAGCTGCCATGCTGCCTCTGGTTTTACTGAAACCTCTACTTATGTCCTTCACAAAAGTAAATCCTCCAGCTATAGCTACTACCTTTAAGAGAGGCAATAAATCCGGAGTTAACACACTGTAACTTCTTCCTCTCGGGTGCTCGATCGTGTAAGCCCGGAGAATATCCTCACTGTGTGACCCATTTTTGCTGTTTACTTTTTGGAATGCGGCGACACTTGTATTGCTCAATGTGCTGCCACTGCAATACACGCCAGAGCTCACACATGGTGCTGGTGGTAGTATCTGTGCTCGGGCCAGAACAAGGAGCCAGCAGAGTCTCTGAAGGCTCAGGCACAGCCAAGCCCGAGCCCGAAACACCTCCTCGGTGTTTCTGTACTCGCACCAGAGAGCACACACGTGTTACACTACAGCGTTCAACACCAAAAGCTCGCTTCCCCCCCACAGAAACGACTAGATAGGTGCAAAGCAACTTTTTAGAGCCATAGCTGCACGTCAGCCAGAGTGTGAGCTACCACAGCTATTCCAGCTTTCCGAAATTTACAGATCTAACAGAAACAGACCTAGGGAAAAGAAAATAATTACAGGATGTAAGAACCCCAGGCCTTAAATCAGAACACATTTGCTAGTTCTAGATAAAACTCTTTAACCGCAGTTTAACAGCACTAGCGCCTGAAAAGACTAAAGCCGGAGCCTGCCCACCTCTTCCCAAAACTTCCCTAAGAGTTGTGTCACTTCCAGCACATAAATAAGGCACAGAAGGTCGGGAGTGCCGAAAACGCTTCTCCTTCCCTCCTCCTCACGGAGGTTGAGGACGGAGGGCCGGCTGGTTTTCGGCCCCCGCGGCCGTGCCCGTCCCGCCAGGCTCGGGGCGGCTCCCGGTCCCCGCTCCCGGTGGGACCCGGGCCATGGCGGCTGGAGAGGAGGAGCAGGGGAGGGGCAGGGCACGGCGGGAGCTCTTCCCGCCGGGACGCCAAGTTGTCGCTCGGTCCCGGGAACCCCCCGGAGAGCCCCTTACCTGCGCACAGACCCCACAGAACCCTCCGGGGGGGCCGCGCCTCCGCCGGCTCCCGGGCAAGCGCCCCGCCACGTCCCCCGCCCGCGCCCGCTTCCGACAAAACGCCACGCCCGCACTCTCCGGCACCGCCCCGGACAGCCCAGGATCGCCCAGGACCGCCCCCGGGGCCCGGGGAGGGGTGAAGGGCTCTTCGCTGGGGTGGAGCAGCCGGTGTGATCGCAAGCATTCGCGCAGAATCGGGAAAATCGACAAGGTTGGAAAAGACTTCTGAGATCATCGAGTCCAACCTGTGACCCAACACCACCTCGTCTACCAGACCACGGCACTGAGTGCCACGTCCAGTCTCTTCTTGAGCAGCTCCAGCGACGGCGACTCCACCATCTCCCTGGGCAGCCCATTCCAGCGCCCATTCCAAAGCCATTCTCACGGCCTGTGTGATCACAAGCATTCTCACAAGTGTTACTGTCTCATTTCATACAGTTTAGGGACTCACAGTCCATAGATAGCCTGCCCCAAAAACCAGCCTTGGCTTTGCCATGGCAGAAAGGTCTCCAGAGGCCCGAGGTGCTGCTCCTCCAGGAGCAGAGTCACAGGAGTAGTGGGCCTTGGGGCTCGGCTTGGTGGCCAGGTCCAGCCAACTAACTCCTAATTTTGTTTTGAGTTGACCCAAAACTTTTCATTTCAGAGCTCTTCCCCCCATCCCCTCTCCAAAAGCTGGGTTAGAGAAAACTCTTAAGGCTTTACATGTGGGGGGGAAATGATTTGCTTGTGCTCTTTCTCTGACCATGACTTCTAAAGAAGAGGAAGTTTCCCTCAAAATGGTGACATGTTGGAAATAAACATTTGGAATTCACAACAAAAACAGGAAGGCACCATTTGCTTTTTAAGCATTTGCTTTTTAAGCATGGTTTCCAAAGACGGCAAGTCTACCCAAAACACTGTTTTCTGGTAAGTTACCAGCCTGTCACACTGGCCACACAGTTCCAGTGTGTCTCAGCTTAAACAGCAGAGCTGAGTTTTAGACTATGAGAAAAGAAAGGCAATTTAAAAATAACCTGTTTTGCTTTGGTATCTTCTATTTCTAGAACCTCTGTTTCAAAGCTGTGGTGCCTAACTATGGTTTAGATGCTTTACAATTGGTCTTTCTGCCCATTTTCCTCAAACCTTCATCAGTTCTCCAGCAAATGTTCACAGTTTGCTGTCAGCTGATGGGCAAGTGCTGATCACACTCTAGGTCCCACCAGGCTGAATCACAGGGATCCCACATCCAGCACTCCACTCCCTCTGGAAATGGCTGGACTTGGACTTGGGACAAATATTGATCCAATATTTTTCAGCCTTTTTTGAATTGACTGTCCTGTTGATACCTTTTTTTTTACACTTTAATTTTTAATTCAGAAAGTGAAGATCCTTATTAAAGAATTTAATGCAGAGGGGCTTCATGTAAGATCTCTGAAAACAAATCTGAGCAGACAGAACATTTCAAACAACTGTTTGTATTCTTTCATCAAAGAAAATACCTTTGCAAGTTAAGACAAATCTCTGATAAGGCTTTCTGGCGTGCTTATCTCTCATCTCCCAGAATAGCTTAGCCCTTTTTGCTCCAGGCTGATTTGCAAGAAATGGTTGATTTTCCCCACCTTTGTGAAAACGAAGCAGCCTCTAAGAAGGCAAACAACTCGCTCCTCCCTCCTGTGAGGGCTTCCAGAGGTTACAAGGAGTATTTTCCAGGATTGTTCAGTGCTGGAGGAGGTGAAGGAAAAGAGCTTTTCCCTCACTTTGCAATGGGAACATGCACCGTCTCCGTGGTTACAAATCAATAAGTGGCATTAAGCCCAGTATTTCGGGAGCTGTCAGAGGCATTTCAAAGGAGCAGTGTGCACTTTCTTACATGATTTTCACTGCTCTGACAGGATCTCACAGATCTCTCCTGATCTCCATGTCTCCCCCACACTCACACTGTGGTACAGCTGGGGGTGCAGTGTGGCAGAGCAGTTAATTTCCAGCTGGGTCACTGGGATGAGCTGACACGCTCCAAGGTCCCTGGCACTAAATGGGTGTCTGGGTGTTGGGTGGAGGCACGGGCAGGACCATTCATCCCACTGGCAGCGACTCTGAGGCAAAACTCCTTTCAAAACAGCAACGTGCAGCACTCATTAAATCTGGAGTGCCTCACTGCTGAGGATAAGCATCGTGCAGTGTTTAATGCAGTTATCCTTGCTACATTCTCACAAGCATTGCTGTCTCACAGCACACAGTTTAGGGACTCACCTCAGTTTATTGGCAGTGTTAATGCCTTGTAGTGATCCAGGTTGCAACTTCTTCTGGAAGTCATCTTGTTTTAGCAGCACACTGTCATTAGCCCAATGCCTAAATGTTTGGATTGGATATTAGGAAAAAATCCTTCCCTGGGAGGGTGGGGAGGCCCTGGCACAGGTTGCCCAGAGAAGCTGTGGCTGCCCCATTGCTGGAAGTGTCAAAGGCCAGGTTAGATGGGGCTCTGAGCAACCTGGGCTAGTGGAAGGTGTCCCTACCCATGGCAGGGAGGTTGGAACTAGATGATCCTTGAGGTCCCTTCCAATCCAAACCATTCTATGATTCAGTGCTAGCTCATGGGCAGAGCCCTGAAATACAGGGCTGTGTACATCACAGCCAATTTATTTTTTTCAAACTTCAGTACCTTGTTGGGCCCCAGAACTTTTCCTTTAGACCAAACCCCCTCCCCAAAATACAACAGCTGAAAGAGCCGAGGGATCTCCTTCCCAAAGGGCAATGGTCTCATGCCCAGGCTGTGCACGGCTTTCATTTCAAGGCAGCTCAGAAGGTGGATTCTGTGAGTTGCTGTCTTTACTCCCAGATGGGAATTAACCCTGGGGCTGAGCCAGGGTGTTTTCAGGTCAGGTCTCCAGTCCCGACTCTCCCGGCATAGTTGTGTCAGTCAGAGCTGTGGTAAGATCCTGGAAGGCAGAGCTGTGCCAGCACAAGCACCTTGTGCAGATGGAGGGATGAGCAGAAAAAGCGGCACTTCTGTCCAGGCAGCTTATTTCACTTGAGGGAGCTGGAATTCGCTCTCTCTGCAACAGCCCGGTTTTACTGTTGGAAATGTTTGCTCTTCTGACCACCTATTGTAGCTGGGCTGTCAAAGCTGTCCTGGCTTTCAGCTACCTGAAGTATCCTGATAGTTAAATACTCAACAAAGCAAATTGTTTTAGCCAGAGCTTTGAGCTTCGCTATGACACGATGTTCAGTCCCAGGACAAAGCACTGCACGAACAGTTTCTAGCTGTCAAACCCATAATTGAACCTTCCTCTCATGTTTAAATTCCCCTCCAATCCATTCCTAAAAAGGAGAGGAGAGATTCAGTGCCCAAAGGATTCACTTAATCCACAGCAGCTGAAGTACAAAATGCCCCCAAACTGTACCCCCTGAAAACAGCCAAACTTCTGACCTCGGTTGTCCCATTCCTGGGTCTTCCCACAGTGTTTGAAAACACTAAGAAAAGCCCTGCACACTGAACATGCTGCTGAACTGATGGAAGGGCTGCTGCTTTTCATCAGCATTTCTCCCTCAAGTTTCTGGTTTAAACCCCTTAAAAAGCAGAAGGCCATTTAAGAATTTACCAATCTGCTCCAGTGCTTGGGATTGTTTCAGGTCCCCAGTTTCAGATGATCAGTCTTGTGTATTTTATCTGGAGCTTTGTGCAGTTAACCCCTGAAAAACAAGAAAAGGCAAGCTCTAGTTCTTTTTCAAGAGTACAAGAAAGCTTCCCATAAAACTTCACACACCCATGAGGGTGAAGAAGTAATTAACTGCAGAAACCTCTCCAGCCTGAACACTGGGGTGAACCTCAGTGATGTGTCAGCGTGTGTCTGGAAATCACAAAAAGTAGTATTACAAACTGGAAGGTGCTGCATGTTTTGTGTAAAATGTGAGCAGGAGAAAACCTCCTGACATGAGCAAGAATCACACTGGGCTTGACTTGAGGTATCCCTACATGTTCAGTGGCAATAGAGTAGCTGCTTGGAAAGACTGAGTGTTCCATATGGGCTTTGTCTTTCTGTTATTTTGAACAATTGCTGTCATTAAAAGCAGGAAAAGAGATTACACTTCCAAGGTTTCACATTCTTAAATTTCTGCAGGCCTACTGAATGTTTTTTTCCTATCCCTGGAGGTCTCTCACTCCCTAATTTAGGTATAAATGTACCTTAAAGGGGCTGAAACACTCATTAGGTTCACGTGCATGTACTTTCCACAGCATTCTCTCCATTTCTGTATCAGCAGACGATTGTTACTTACACTCAGGAGCTGCTTTCTGGGATAGTCAGGAAAGATGACGGAGCTGGAGAGAAGCTCTTTGGATCTTCAAAGTGTTTATCTTCAGACACAGGACAAAACGTTCACCTAGTGGTGACACCCTACACCTAAGCTTTGGTCCCCAGCCACTGGGATAACTCTCCCTTTTCATATCCCACTGATTCTGAGCTCATATTACTTTTGTTCCTTTCAACTTTCACGTCCCATTGCCTGGGGAAATGTGTGAATTTTTTCCCTCAATTTTTTTCCTCAGTTTCTCAGGTACCTAAGCACATCTCTTGGTTCATTCTTGTCACCAACAACTTCTAGATCACAATGAAAACCCACCAGTGCTCCTGAAGACAAGTCTTTTTATATTTCCTGATAGAACCAAGCTTAGGTTCATAGGTTCATGGCTAGGCTTTGCGAACGAAGATTTGGAGAACCAGGCTTACAGGCACTCCCAAAAGCACTAGAAGAACCATAAAGTGCCTTTCTGAAGAGACTCTCCAACACTGCATCTACCACACAGAAGTTACTCTCTCTTTAGCATCAATGAAGACAAGGGGCGAGGAAGTGCGGGGTGTTTCTCAGTTCACAGTGTGACACGGTACAGAGTTCCTGAGCAAACCACCATGCGAGGGGATGCATTTCCATGTCGCAGAGCAGCCGGGGAGCTGCATTCCCACCGCGGAGCTGGCAGGAGGAGCCGTGGAGTGGTGCCAGCCCTGGGGATATCTCTGCCCGGCACGCTGGAGACATAACTGCTGTCACTCACTCCAGCTCAACACAATGAGTCAGTGTCAAAGCTGGCTCAGCCCAGGCTCGGGCTTTACCGGCCTTCGGGAGCAGGAAAACAGCACCCTTTCACACATTCCTTAAATATTCCGGCTGAGAGGGCCGCGGAGGAAGGCGACGGCATCCTGCCCAGGAGGGAGCAGGAATTGCGCTTGCTTCCCATTTCCAACAGCCCTGTGCACATCACTTGTTCCCGGGCTGACCTCTCTGGGAATGCGTTTTGCTGTGACTCACTGAGGTGGGAAACTCAGGCTCCTCGGCTGAGTCAATCCCGGTGTCCACAGGAGTGGGAAGGGCAGCTGTCAGGTGGCAGGACTTAAGGAAGTTAATCACTGGAAATTACTGAGATGATCTGCTCCGGAGAAACAAGAAGTGATCAGCTAAGTCTTAGGGGCTGACTAGGGCAGTCACCAAGCTGTCTGACTGTATCAGTCACTTGCCCTGCTCCCAGCAAAGTGACAGACAACCATAAAACAGGGATTATTTAGTTCTGAAAGAAGGGAGAAACATGGGAAATACAGCTCTGAGGGAGCACAAGGAGATGAGGATCTTCAATTTAGCTACTACCCATTTTAATCTCCCTTTCTCTCTCTCTCTCTCTCTCTCTCTCTCTCTCTCTCTTTCTCTCCAGAGATTTTACGCTTTAGGAATGCAGAAAATAAAGGTTTCATTCATGGAAGTTACCTATTTTTTAGGTTAGGAAAAACATCAAAATGATCTTGATTCTCCACTTCACTTGTGAGCTCTGTCTTTTTGTGTTAAGTGCAAAAAGAGACATAGGGATTTTAAGTCATGTCTGAGTGAGTATGGCTGACACAAATAGTTTAGAATAGCCTATAGAATTAAAAATAATTACGTTATTTACCTAAAATAAACGATTTGAGGACCATCTAAAGATGAGACAAACAAGAGGTTGCTCTGTCTTGGTGAGCTGTACCTTCTGCATTCATTTTGGGTGTCCTGCAGTCCCAGCAGCTCCTTTCCAGGGACAAGATGGACAGGCTGAATCCACCACAGCTGCAGGAACAACAGGCTGGGTTGTGAACCATGAAAGGTTAAACATGTGCTAAAGAAAAAGTGAGGTGTGAAAAGCAGGTGAGCATAGCAAAACAATGCAAAGGCAGATAAGTGAACTGCATCTGAGAGATTAATTACATCCTGAGCGTAATCCTGCTGAAGATGGAAGGCACACCTCCTCTGGCAGCTTGGCTGCATGGAAATACCTGCGGCTGTCACGGCTGTCACTTCTGCTTGGCCAAATGCCGTCCTGCAAAACGGTTTTAGGAGCCCTATCAGCTCATTAATACCCAATTTGCTAATGCACAGGCACGAGGGATCCTGCAGCAGCCTCCTGTTGGGGGGCTTTGTCTTTGTGCCAAAAACTTCTGAGAATATCTTTAAAGAGACAGCTCTCCTTTAATTCAGGTAACAGGGATGCAGGATTCATCAAAACCTCCCAGAGCTGGTTCAGTTTCCCAGAAAAGCTTTGTTCACCTTCTATAAAAGTGCCTGTGATTCCTATAATAAATACTTTTTCTTTAAAACAGTCTCAAATTTAAGTGATCAAAGTTATCTTCTTAACATATGTGGATATTTCTTCTAATCTCAGCTTCTGTAAAGAACTATTTGAGCATTCCCAAATAATTTATTCTCCAGTTTCCTTACTCAGATTACTTCTTGTGTACCTACATACAGTACTGCTATTTTTGTACATAAAGCACCTTAAAATTCAAACAAAAACTGTCAGGAAATTCAGATATGATGCCTTTAATTCACACACAAAACACACACAAGGAAGATTCAAAAGAAGTTTCAGTCTGTCTCAGGTATCCAAGAAATGATATTTTCACTTTTAAAATAAAATGAAAGTCAGAAGTAACCATTATCTTTTGGCAAGTGTTCTGCAAACACTAAAGTCCCCCTTAATGTTTGGAAATCAGGGCTTTAGACTGGATGATATTTAAAAATCTTGTGTTCTTTTAAAGTATATGTCTATACTTCTACATGTACATAAGTAAACACTTAAGCTGGATTCACTAATAATTCAATAGCTTACTTAAAACATAAGCCTATGTATAATAAAGCATGACATTCTTTTCTTATACTATTCTTATACTATTAAACATAAGTTGAATATATACTTCTTAAAATGAATGACATAAAATTCAAGGTGAAAATCATAAATGTCTTAAACAACATAAAATCAGCCAAACTAATGGAATTACCATCTCAACATCTGGAACAAGAATTGGCTGAAGTGAACCAGCTTTTGATAAAAGGGATTTTTCTACATGTGCAGAAAGGATATTGGAGCTGAACGAGCTGAATAATCTGAAACAGAAATAGTAGTAAGTTTAAAACCAAGACACTAACAGAGAACTAAACACAAAAAGCTGGGAATAAAAGCGAGGAATGGAAGGGCCGCCTCTTTTTGAGGGACACTGATGAGCAGCAAGCACTCAGATTCAGTAGCTGCAATCTGCCTAAATCAGTTAAGTTTTATGAAAAATATACAATGCTGAGTGTTGTCTGTGGACAGCACAGTTGTAATGGCCTGTTTGGTTAGCTGGATATAGTAAATAAACATGGGATACATTCACATGTCCCTACAGGGGACAAACTGAACTCCCCCTCTCCTGCAAACACGAGAGATGATGGCAATGTTTCAGTAAGACAGGACAAACTATGCTGCATTTCTTATGATCAAGTATGTTGAAAAAAAAAAGACTTACAAATCTCAGGCCTTTCGTGTCCCTCAGCCCCCAGGATCCCCATGGGCTGCAGTTCTCAGCTTAGGCCCTCAGCTCCCAAAGCTGCACTGAGTGTGTGTGGGTATTTTTAAATTAAACATGTTGTATTTTACACGTAGGAGGACATTAGGGCAAGCTGCACTCCTGCTTTTCATGGAAATGATGCAGCTCATTGCTCCTGTATTAGCAAGCTGGGAGACACATCAAAGAACTGGGAGACTGACACGGGCCCGCAGTGATTTCAACCAACAAGAGTTTTGGGCAGTTGTAAAAAATTTGTGCCATCCAAGCCAAAGGTAGCCACAGCATATCCAAAAAGGGGGTGTCAGAAGCAAGTCCTCATTCTGCTCAGAGCTCACATGGCTTCTGTGCCTCAGAACTCCAGACTGATTTAACTTGGAGTTTGCTTCCCTTGGGGAAACAGCCAGGCTGAGTGTTGTGCCAGGCCTACCGGTAGCTTTTGGAGTGTCACAGCGGGAAGTAACCTCTGTAAATAATGATCTGAACTTCCAGCATCAATAAAGAGTTGTGAAAATGGCTGAGCGAGACTCCAGAGCCTGGTGTCCCATTGTCCCCTCACAGGAGGCGGCAGCTCCTCCACGGGGCAGGATGAGGAGGAAGATGGAAGGGGTGAGGACAGTGTTGCTTTGAACAAAGCCCCAAATGAATCTCAGCAAGAAGAGGTGCCAGGAGACATGTCAGCAACCTCCAGTCATATCCTTGTCTTTCTCCTCCATCCCTTGCTGTGTGTGACCTGTTGACCGTCAGAAGCTGCTCATGTCATTTCAAACAGAAGGCAAGAACCTACAACAGGTCACAGCAAGGGTTGGAGGAGAAAGACAAGAATAATACGACTGGAGATTGCTCTTGCAGGACACCACAGAGCTGTGCCTCCACCTTGGTGAGATAAATACTGTGAGGGCACAGAAGCAGCAAGTCCATCTCCATGACAGCTGGAATTTCCATCTGCACGGTGTTTGGAGAGGGCTGGTATCACTCATTTGTGGGTGCCCTGCAGCAGGTCTGCCTCTCTGCTTGGATGCTCCCACTTCACAAAACAGCCCCTGCAGCCCTCCGGACAAGCTCTGTAGTTGCAGGAGGGGGAAATGTCAAACCAGCACAGAATGATATTTAAAGAGAAGCATTACCCACCAGAGCAGTCAGGGCTGAAGGGGATGTTTGTGAACCCAAGCTGGAATAACATCCTGCTGTATGTGCACTGGTGTACTCAGGGGGGATTTACCTGTCTCCTTGGTCATCTCTATCTGTCAGTTAAACCCAAGATTGCCCTTGGTGACATCCCAGGCCAAATGCTGAGAAAGACAATGCCATTGCTGTGATTTTGGGGGGCTCTGCAAGCCAGGGAGCTGGTGCAGGATCCAGAGAGGATCCCACTATGAGCCACTGGGGTTCCTTGCACATTCCCAGCCTCTGATACACACACAAGATGGGGAATCTTCTGTTCCCATCTACTCTCTGGTAATCAGGACCACTATCCAGCCTCATCTGTGTTCTCTCTGCGGTAGGAATGTTCTGGGTGACTCTTCCAAGGGCAGCACTGCTCAGCTCAGTAACTGTCAGTGAACAAGGCACTGCAAGTCTTGATTTTGGGAATCTCTTTAAACTAAAGGTGGGATTTTTATTTTTTTTATAGAATCCCTTAATCCAAGATAAATCTCGAAGCAGTTAACCTGGCAGTGATATCTGATGATGAAAAATGGAGGAGAAACAACTGAGAGGGGATCCTACCAATACACAGAAATATCTTAAAAGTGAATGTCAAGAGGATGGGATGAAATTCTTTCCACTGGGTCTCAACAAGATGCAGCCAGACTCCTTCCAGTGTTCTCCAGTGACAAGACAAGGGGCAATGGGCACAAACTGGAACAGAGGAAGTGAAGGAAAAGTACTGTGAGGGTGGCAGAGCACTGGAAAAGGCTGCCCAGAGAGGAAGGAACCTCTCCTTCTCTAGAGAGATTCAAAACTCTCCTGGGTGTGATCCTGTGCAACCTGCTCCCGGTGACCCTGCCTGAGCAGGGGGGTTGGAACAGGTGATCTCCAGAGGTCCCTTCCAACCCCAACCATCCTGTGATCACCAAGGGCAGAAGCAAACCAGAGGTTAGTTACATCTGACTGAGAAAAGTGTGGATTCAGGTATCCCTATACACAACCTTCTCTCAGGGATTTCAAACCTCTCTCAGCCTTAGGGAATAATATCCATTTCCACTGGAGAAATAGCAAATCTACAGCTGCCATTGACAGTGTGCTGCAGTGCAGAACTTCTGTGCATCAGTACTTGGGGAGGAATACTCAGCTCAGCTATAGAGAAGGCAGCTGGGTGGGCTATTGTGAGGCAGGAAATCCTATAGATAGCACATGCCATTTTCTCCAAAAACCTTCCAAAGTTAAGTCACAGTAAGAACTCAGACTCACTGTCAATCTGATGAGATTTAAATATAAACAGCTATTGATGTAACAGCAGTGGAAGGCTAATGTGAGCACAAGTTCTTATTTTCTTCAGACACTCACAGATCAGCTCCATATGCTGGTTTTCTAGTCAGCAGCTGTGTCCCAGCTATTGATTAAATTTTAATTAATCAAGCTGAAAAAGTGGTGTCGCTGCTTGCAAGTTCAGCTTCTCAAACTCAAGTTTGGCTCATGGTGCTTATTCTGCTTTTCAAGAAGAACTCCCAACAAAATCATCACTTCAAGGCTGCAGCAGCATTCCTTATCAGGCAAGGAGAGCCAAGAGCAGGAGGCAACAAACTTCCCCAGGCCTTGAATTCTCTGATATTCCTCATCTTGGTTTTATCCTAACGGTGCGCTAATTCATTAGCGAATTGGCAGGAATTTTCCATCCTGTACCTGAGCTCCAGTCCAAGCTACAACACTGATTTCCTTATAGCATTAATTGTCTGCTCTGCGCATTGCTCACAGACACGGCCTCAGCTTGGCAATAATGACATTTGGTAATTATTAACTCTCCATCTGTGCAGCCTTCCCAGGTAGGAGAAGCCTTCCCTCTGCCTTGTGCACTTTATGACTGTTCTTACTGTAACAGTAAAGCGGTTATTCCCTGCCTTTGAAGTGTGGAGTGCTTTGAGCCATGTTTTCCCAGGTGGGAAACAGAGACAACAGTATCAAGGGAAGTCCAAAGGTTGCCTGGAGCAAAGCTGCAAAACCAAACACAGAGATCCCAAGAACCAGGCTGGTTGTTTAAAATGCACAATTGTTGACTTCAGTATCCTTGTGTATGTGAGGGAAGATAGAATAAAACCCTTCCAAGCTTGTTTTGTCCCAGCTCAACATTTTCTCTCTCCTGCCTGCTCTCACAAGCACCAGTGGCAGGGATCACCCTTCACCTGGAGGCTCTCAGGACCAGGAATTACAAACACCTCTACTACAAATTTACTACAGGAATCAGGGTCAAAAGTAGGGCTACTCCAGTACCTGAGGGATGAGCATTTCCATACTACAAACCAACGTTGCAACGCTATAACCTCGGTCTGGAAACTTGGCAAACCAGCCAAGGGAACTGAGGGGGAATTTAATGGATCCTCTCAGGCTCAGGAAGTATCTCTGCATCCAGGCTGAGGTGTGCCAAGAGCACAGCATGAAAAAATCCATGGACTAGGGTCTTTTAACACGAACTTGGACAATGTCTATATCCAAGTTTCTACTTCAGTAAAAACACTAAAATGGAGGTTTGGGGGTAATGTTTGAAGTTGCACAGTATCTAAACCTATGCAAACTTATATCTACAAGTATCACATTTAGTCTACATTGCACCAGTCCTTAGAGTAGACAAACTTCATTGGTAACATCATTAATACAGATTATTTTAGCATTAGCAAAAGATTAAGAAAAAAAAAGACCTCCCTTCCTAAAACTACAGATAAAAACCCCACAGAATTGGGATTTGGTGAGCTCCAAACAGCAGGGACACCCATGATGTCTTAGCAGGATTTCAGATTGGATGGTCTAATTCCTCTTCTCAGCATTAAACTCATTTAAGGGATGTAATTCTGCCACAGCACTGACAAATAACCCCAAATGCAAACCCGGATAATGAGATTCTGTAGATTAAGTCGGTCTCACTCCAGGTTTCTCATTATGAAGACTAAGTAAAATCCTATTGGAATCCTCCTTTATTTCAGAAGGCAGATGAAGTGAGACACTGAGTTACCCCCATTACAACACATGGTGAGACTGGGGGTAGCACATGACACCCAAATATGAAAGCATCAGTCTTGTTGAGTGTGTATGTTTTTACCTGGAGCCATCTTTACACCAAGACTTGCTGCATATGGAAAAACACAGGGAATTCTGAAGCCTGAGAGGAGTGGGCCCTCACTTCTCATGGAAGTGCAGCCAGAGGCAGCACCTCACTCTATTACACACTTGGAAAATACAAGCCAAGCAAGAGTACTAAACTCACTGCTTTCCCACAGAAAGGCTGGAGGAACGTGCAGAGCTACACTCAGATTTGTCAGTCAAATCCCAACCCACAATTAGTCTTAGTTTTCCTTACAATTCGCGTGTACATAAAGATCTCACCTTTTGGGAAAAAAACCCCAATTTGACTAGTGAATGATCAGTTTTCACCTTGAGTAATGTTATTTCAGGAGAGACTCATTCCTTCTTGGGAACACAAGTGTGATCCCTTCTTCGGTCTCCTGGCCCCAGGAATCCTTCCCTTATTCCCCTACACACCCAGTTTCAACAGGCAGGACTAGAAGACATTCTCATTTCAGTTTGTCGGCTTTAGGAAGTTAATTGCTAAAAATTCAAAGCAAGCTTAAGAGTAGCATTGAGAACCAACAGGCAAAGTTAAAAACTTGGAAGTGATGTTCCAAGGTGACAAAAGGGAAGTCACATCTGCTCAGTAAAGTTTGCAGCTGTTTCTGTGTGGCTTTGCTTAAGCTAAAGGATGGCTGAATTCACCTGTTTATCCAGGCTTTGCTCTTCAGCCAAGTTTCCTATTTCCACTGTAAGAGCTCTGCTCAGCTCATCATTAACATTTGTCCTGGAATTTCAGCTTGAACTCCCAAGTGTTGTCTCTGATGTAAGAAGAACTCAGCAATTCATTAGTGTCTACTGACATATATTCTCAAGAAAATGTTATTAATATTTTTCTAATTCTATGTGTTTCTTTGAGAAATATTTCAGCTGAAACTGTTGCACTAAAAATCAAATTAGGTGTAAAATTGAGGTGCAGATCACTTCTATTTAATTTTTCACTATAATTTTACAAATATTTCAATCCAATTAAGATGCTGCCAACATTTGTTAAAAAATGATTAATTTTTTTGCCTGTTTTTCTTATTTTGCCTCTTTTTTCCTTCCAGTGCAGAATTCCAGTGGCTGTGCTGCCATGAGCCTCCACTTAACCACCAACCAGAAAAGCAATTTAATTGTGGAGTTTAATTCTACCTTGTACACTCCAAGTGCAAATATTTATTTAAACACATGGATAATTCTAAACAGAGCTAGACAAGTGAAGAAACCTACTTGGGTTAAAATATCTGCCAGATTAAGCTTTTAGGCTGTGTTTACATCACACTCAGAGTGCTGTGTGGAGAATCCCAAGCTGGATCCGATGGAAGACAAGCCAATTAAGGTTTGTCTTATGGGCTTTGCTACTGTAACTAGATTATTTCTGGGACTCACTGGTGTGCTGATGGTGCTTTGTTTCTTAGCTATTAACAGGTGGACATGACTTAAATTTATCAGTTCCTAAAAAGCTAAGTTTGGGCTTATTAAGAGATGCATTCATGTGTCTATAAGTGATACAATCATTTGCAGCCTGTGCTAATTAAATATGTATTGATTTATAGATCAAAATGCCCATAAATCAGCGTAATGGCAACTGCAGAGGAAGAACAAAATAAAAAAATACAGCCTGTCTGCAGGGAGGATTTATACCCAGCCCATTTTTCAGACTAGAACTTCAGTTTCAACAGTCACCTTGCAATTATTCTTAATATTGATCTTGGCCACACTGAAGGAAAAGATTCTTACTGACTGCAGTGGAGTCACGTTTGCACTCAGCTTTTGCTACTGTTAATCAATTACAACATTAAAGTTCATTTGGGACACACTAAATAAAAATCCTATAAATTCTGGTCTTCGTTCTCAGTGGAGCTCAACTTTCAGAAGAAACAAAAGCTCAGTCTCCATTACAGCTATTTGAAGGCTTGGGAGACTTTTCCCAAGTTGTTTAATGGTAAGTTGTTTAGGTCCCTAAGTGCCACATTCAGAGATGTCTAATGGACTGAATTAGGACTACTGGAACAAGTTAGAACTTCTGCCCCAGGAAAAGCTTCCTGTCATAAAAATGGAAACTACTGGACTCTAAGTTGCATCTGCCAGATTCCTTGTTCTAAAAATACCTGAACAACTTTGTATTTCAGTGGGACAGTTGTCAAGACTGGAAGTGTCTCAACCCCTAATTTGGAAGACTTGCTCCCTATAAGAATCATAGAATAGTTTGGACTGGAAGGTACCTTAAAAATCATCCAGTTCCAACCCCCCTGCCATGGGCAGGGACACCTTCCACTATCCGAGGTTGCTCCAAGTCCTGTCCAGCCTGACCTTGGACACTTCCAGGGATGGGGCAGCCACAGCTTCTCTGGGCAACCTGTGCCAGGGCCTCGCCACCCTCCCAGGGAAGAATTTCTTCCCAATATCCAATCTAAACCTACTCTCTGTCAGTTTGAAGCCATTCCTCCTTGTCCAGTCACTACAGTTCCTGACAAGTCATTCCAGCAGCACAAGCTCCACTCAGCACTGTCCCAATTCCTTCTAGACTGATAAGGTGAAGCTTCAAATTCTGTTTAGATAATCCATGGAAACCTAAAATCCACAATTTTGAAATGGGTTTGATTATTCAGTGACTGTCTGAGAAGGGCAGCAGTTGCACACCAGCCTAACCAGGAAAATAATCCACTTGGAGCTATTTTCCCCTCAGGCTGCTGTCAGGAATCCTGAAACACCATAAAATGACCATGATAAGAAAGCTTACCAGAATTAGTAAATATTTGGTTTAAATGCAGCAAAGATGGAGAGAGAGAACAAACAGTCCATGCTTCTGTGCTTTATCCCAATGGAACTGAGGGAAGCAGCATTCCACAGCCCCACTCATGCAAGCATCTTGCTTGCAGCATGGCAGAGAATTGTATTTTACATTATTTATATAACTAGTTGTCCTGACTCTGTGTGTGTGTCCATTTTTTGGGGGTGAAAAACGTGTATTTTCCCTGCAACTCCCTCTGGAGTTTCACTCCATTTGATTTTTCTGCTTATCTGCAAACTCTCACAACACAGGAGTATTTCCCATGGCTCACTACCAAAGCCAGTGGAAGAACCCTGGAATAACGACTTCTGACTTCTGAAATACAAAACACATATTTCTGTACTGCAAACTTCAAGTTCCTGACAGAACTTGGATACAAAATATATAAAAAATACCACAGGAAACTAAATACATGGTTGTTTTGGTTTCTTTTTTCTTTTTCATCCTCCCTTTTTTTTTTTTTTAGAGATTTATCATTTCTTCAATGATAACGAAACATTATTTGCTACTGCAACTGTTTTTAGAGAAAAAAAATAAGACTATTCTTAAAGATCTGGTAAATCAAAATTATTTGTATAAATCAAAGGTTTCTGCTCACTTTACAGCCCCTTCAAGAAGAACAATTAAATACTTCATTGTTACCCATTAACATTAACCCAGAAGCTCATTAATTATGTGACTTTCCCTTGTGCCAAAGTTCCCTGAGTGTTCTAGGACACGTTAGTGATGTTGGGTCACGTACACTTGTAATCTGCAAATTTCAGGGAAGAAAACACCTCCCAGATAGTCTCAGCAGAGACTAAGCAGAGACTAAGAGAATAAGCAGCTAGGGGAGATCTTTGCCACAAAACTTCCTGTGATTTCCAAAGACTGTGTGATTATTTGCAGAGGTTTTGACATGAAAACAAATGAAGAATAAAAAGTATGTGAACTTATCCTTTAATAGATCAGGCAGCAGCTCAACAGGACCAGAGGATCTGCACCACTAAAACTGTCTACTCCCAAAGGATGTATTTCCCCAGCTCATTCAGCACTCCACTTGGGTTTTTTTCTTGCATCTTCTACTCTGAAACATAATTTTGTATCTTTTAACCTGCAAGATCCTATAACCTCAAGTATCTTCTTGACCCCCCTATTTGCACAGAACAAAATAATCCTCATCAGGAATGGGGAATAGAATCATAATTTTCAGACAAGTTCTGAGTGGCACAAAAAGCTTTCCAGCTGCTGATTACTTCCTGGGATTCCAGGACATGTTATGAATTTACATGACATATGTCAACCCACAGAAAGGAAGCAAAAGACTAAGCAAGAAAGATCTGAGGAGAAGCAGCATCACTTACGCAAGAATATTCCTTTCAGTCTGGCTCATGAGCAGGAACACACTGCTGGGAGCAATCACTCAAATGATTGACTTCAGCCTTTTGTGCTTGTGAGTAAACCAAATTTTCCAATATTCCAAAAAGAGTTAAGACCCAAAGAAAGTCCAGAACTACAAAGCACCAAGGGAAAGAAACCCGGACTTCAGCTCTGCATTAGACCCACACAACAGCACTGAACTTGACTGGTAACACTCTGAAAGGAATTCTCTCCTGTTTTCCTGTCAACACAGGAACTGGTTGTCCAAATAATAAACTGCTTGTCAGAACTCGTCTCCCATCAAGGTTTTTTTTTTCTTTAATTCCTTATGTCCTCAGTAACAAATCTCAAGTCCAACCCTGGTAACTCAGCAGGCTTTCAGAGCCTGTTGACACCTGCTTTATCACTTACCACACCTCCCTGCCACACGATTCCCTAAGGATCATATCCATGTGCTCAACAGCCTCTCCCTGGTCCAGCCTGCAGGCACCTCCTCTCCAGAGCCAGCCCAATTAAACTGCAATCTCGGGGGGGTTTAGTACCTAAAAAACGCACATTAGTTTGGATTACAAGGTTACCCTGGCTGGGGAATATCACACTGAGATACCAAATTAGTTCAGTCTTCCCATTTATATTTTTAGGGAAGGACCCTGAGATCTGAAAGTAGGATTATTTGTTATTTAACTTCAGTATTAGATAGAATTGTTAGCAGAATAACAGCAGTGCATCAAAATAACATTTATTGACCTGATTTAACCACATCCTCTGATTACCTGCACCAAAGAACACACACACTGTCCATGTCTTACCACAATTGTGTTATTATACAAACAGAAATAAGCACAAACTATCTCAGCTGTATTCAAAAATATCTATTCAGTTCACTAAAAATATTTACAAAGTGATACCTTTTCTTGTAAAGATTTCTGTAAGCCAGAAAAATTCACAAATAGTAAAGGGAGAATCTAAGAAATGAATCGAGAGCCACAATATTGATCATTGACTGCAAAAGAAAGTTACAGTTTTGTTTTTATATTTTTAGGGAAAGCCAGGAATCCCAAAAAAATGGTTTGACTAAAGACACTTATATAAATCTTGTGAAAGAACTAATATGCTTCTTCAGTAACAACAGCTGCCCCATTTTTAAACTAATCTACTTGAAAAAAAACTATTTAAAGTCTGTATAATTTTAAGTTATTTATATAGTCACTTATCTATTAACTACTGTATTTCTTGCTTTATTTAGAATTTATTTCTAGTGTAGAAAAAAGAAAATGCATTTTACAATGGCAAAACCTGTAATTCTCAAATTTCCTTTATGCAAATAGATTTCTATCAGTTCTTAGAAAGTATCTGTTTATTTTTCTCACTTTGCCCAAAATTCATTTTGTGTGAAAAACCAGAAAAGTTCATTTGAATAAAGCCAGAGAACTGATCATTTTGGCCCCAGGTCTGTGGGGGGGAAAAAAGAAAAAAAAAAAGAGGACAAAAGCAGGAATATAGACTTTAAAAAAAAAAAAAAGAAAGAAAAATCAACCCGACAAATCTGGACATCACTAAAAAAATTCCTTGTGTGCCAAAAAAGTCATATCTATAAGATATAAAGCTCCTCTGTCAAGCACCAGGGAACAAGTTCAAGTGGTGGTTACCAGCAGGACAAGGGGGACATCTAGTGTTTACCACATCCATGTGCTCCCACACTCTAGCCTTCCCAAAAATCCCTGGAACAGACTGCCCTGGGGTGTTAAATGCCATAGAGCTTATGGTAGTACCTGTGCTTAAATGTCTCTATTAAAAGATGCACATCTCAAATATCTCCAAATGCTTTCCTTTCATTACCTGAATTAAAACAAAAACAACTGAGAAAATGGGAAAAAACTATGCAAAAATTTGTCTAACCCAGAGATAAAAGGATCCACCTTATATATTAATGCTATACTGTTCTAATAAAAGCTATAAAGTGCTATGTTCTTGAGTCATTTGCTGTGACATTTGCAAAAGCTGCCCCCCAAAGGACCATCCTGCATAGCATTTACTTACAGACAGGGCCGTATTACAGAGAGGTTTGAAAAAGTCACAGACTCAAGCAATAGAAAGTTCTCCTTATCTCCAAAAACATAGAGACTATAAAAGAGGCTTTAGAATTTAACATTTTTTCACTAACAGACAGTGCAAGTCTCACTCTGGAACCAAGACAGTCTGTTCAGACTTTTCTAGTTAGAAAATAACCTGGGAGAAGAGCAGAGTGCTTTATTACAGTTATGGCATTGTTTGTCTCAGGTTCTCTGCACTAATAATGCATTAAAAATAATACAAAATAGTAATTAAAAAGTTTGGTGTTCTTTTCTCATACCCTTGTCATGTTGGTTACTGGGAAAATGACTGTTTTTCTCAAACCATTCTCTTCTGTTTGTTCTGGGGATCCAATCCCAACCTTTGTTCCCAGATCTGTATTCTTTATTTTCACTTTTGACTGCAAAAATTGCACTGCTGAGAAGGGCAAGGAATCACGAACTGCATCATTTGAGAATCACAACACCTTCTTTTACAACTCTAGTGTGTGCAAATCATCATTTCCATGAAATTTAATAGTTACAAATATCCTCAAACCATACAAGGTTCTACAGAAGGTAACATGGATAACCAATATTCTACTGCTCGAAACAAAACCAATAAATAAAAGTTTAAGTATTAAAACTAAGAAATAAGTATTCCTGTACATTGTACAGTACCTTTTGGTTAAAGCTTCTTAGTAAAAATATACTAATGTGTTCTAAGCATTCCAGTTACAGATGGTTCAATATTAAAATTTCAAGGTTTCCTCATCATGAAAAAAAAATATTGCATTTTTCCAGAGGCGCAGCAGAAGTTGTGTCTCTCTGAACAAGGTTTCAGTCTTTAAAAATATATATAGACAGTAAGTTTGAATCCAACTGAGACATTAAAAAAACTATAATACAGTACTGAGGATGTGTGGTTGTTGTGCATTACGGGTTTTACATTCCTTCTTATCCCAAAAAAGCAACACTAGAGAGCCCATTGGATGTCACTGAGGTCAGCTGGGTCCCCAAGGCCTCCATCAGCCTCCAGGTAATTCATGAGAGCTGTCATGGCAGTGTCATCATTTTCACATATTGCATCAAAGTCCAGCTGGGAATTACCACCTGGAAAAGCGATTAAAACATCAGCATAAGCAAGAAGAAGCACGATGAACTTTCAAAACGTAACTGTTTTTAAACAGCACCTAAATTGGCCCCCTTTTAGTCTAAAATCAATTAACCCTTTTCCTAATGTTGGTGGGTTTGAGTTTTTGTACAAACTTAATAAGGAGAAAGAAAAAAAAACTCCCAAAGTATCCCCAAGAGAAATCAATCTTACTGAGTAGAGGCTCATTGTTGGGAAATGGAATAGCACCCCGGGTTTGTTCAGAATTCTCCAGAACTTCTGTTTCTGAAGGACATAACTGGATCAACTCTTTATTTGGCACCTGAAAGAACAGAAGGAATGAAAAGGATAGAATTAAACCCTAAATTTAGTCACAATTATTACATTACAGGAACATTATAAATTGCTGTCAGATTGCGAAGAATTAAATAGAGAAAGTGAAAAACAGGCATCAACAGGCAGATCTTCTGCATTTAAAAATAATTTCCATGTCCACAATAAATTACAAATTCCCAGCGACAGGTTTGTCAACGTCAAAATGTTCCAGCTAAAAGATTAAAAAAACCCCAACTCATACCTACCATGTTCTATGTGCATTACACAATACTGATCATAGCAACAACTGAGATGAAAATCATCCTAGTCCAAACCAATCAGAAAAAAATAATATTTTTTACTTTTCCCCCATTTTTTTAATGTAACACACACATGAGATTTAGCAGAACAGTTTCTTGGATTGCCTGATTTCCACTAGGGAATTAATAAAATTGAAATGCTTTCCAAAAGTATTCTGGGAACATTGGGATACCAAAGCACAGAATAAAGAAAATCCTTCAATGAATACAGTGAAATTATCCTTATGACAAGATGCTGCATGATTTAGAGTTCAGTATATGTAAATCAACTAATATTTGGCAGAGAAATCTGTGGTAACACAGGGGAAACTGATCATAAGAAAAGGAAAGAAGCCAAAACAACCCCTAGTCCAGAGTAGTGTTGTTAGGAAATGAAAATTGCAATGGGATGATAAATTGTCTTTAAATGGAAAGAAATTTACCTTCAAAAAGTGCTGATGGAGAGGTAAATGTTTATTCACACAGTGTACATAATACAATAGAAAATATAGTTAGCTTAAAAATATGTTAATTATGCCATAGCTATGGTTAATAAGTACAATAAAGTTATTAGTGTGTGTAGCACCACAAAATTAGCAAAACAGCATGTCCTAACAATTTTTAGACTACTGGAACACCTTCAAAGTCACAATTTTAAACATTTCAAAACAGCACAGATTTTTTTAAAGGGTCTTCAAGAACATAAAGATTAAAAATACAAGTGAGAGAAAATCAGAGCTGATCTTCAGGTTGTCAGACTGAAGAGGTGACTGATATTAACCCTGTAATTTTAGATTTTTACAGCAGTTCCATACTCACATCGCTGCAGTTCACAGGTAAAGCTGGAGAAGGGGACTTTCTCAGGAGATGTGACGGACTTAACTCCCCTGATGGTGAAGAATGCAACCTAAAATTGCATATATTTAGTTGATTTACCAGGTCCCATTGATCAAACACTGAATAACAGCCCTTGTGTTGCAGAAGCCAGCAGAGCTCCCCAGTGATGAAGCTCTGGTCAGGTAAATTGAGACAGCAAGGTCTTAAATTCTAACTAACGCTCAGATAACTGATGAGATGATATTACCATCACCCTGAATTTGACCTTAACAAGAGTGGTTGGACCTTCTGATGAAGCCTTAACTCCTGGAAGAGTTGGAACTGGAAACAGGTTTACATTCCGTGACAACACAGGCTATGGAAGTGTTTCAAAGAAAGTTTTCCTACCAGAAAAACATAAACACTACTCTCAGACAACTCATTTCCCATTCCCAAGTGGTTTATCTACCCAATTCAACACTATGTGAAGCAGCTGCACCACAGTAACACTTTGGAAGTCACAGTTAAATAATCCTTTCCTCAAAGAAAATGGCATGGCCAGAACAAAACTGTTTATCCACACCAGGGATGTGTTCTGCCATTACTACATTAGATTAGAACTGGTATCTCACAATGCCACTGCTCAGTCTCAAAATATTTGATACACTTAATAAAAATGAAATCTGAGCAACCCCCACATATCATACGAAACCTCTTCCCCACCTTTGTTTAAAAGCCCAATGATGATGCTGAGCATTTATTACCTTTGCAACTCTAATATTTCATTTGCAATTTCGGTTCCTATACTTCCAGCACCAAGGACTGTTCCAGAGGACATTCCAGGTACACTTACTAAAGACTGTTTTACAGCATCTAGAGATAAAAAAAACCCCAAAGCTTTAAACCTGTAGCAGTTTAATTGCACAGCAAGAATTCATTTTAAAGCAGTTTCTGTTCTGTATCTCTTATTTTCAGAAATTAAATTCTTGAAAACACTGATTCATGGGGGAGGGTGTTGTGAGCCTCCTTTGCAATATAAAGCCAAGTGAATAATGTATTTGTAAAAACTGTTGCTCTCCAGTCGTGAAATTAGCTTTAATTACTGCCACCTCCAGTCTCTCTCACGGACAATGCAAAGCATATGAGGGAGAAAAACCCTTTGATTTGTCACAAAAAAATATTAACTAAATGTATCTATGAGTACTGCTCTGTATTCAACAGGTAAACTCAGAGCACAACTGCATTCCTTCAGAAAAGTGGATAAAATATGAATAAATTCTGTGCCAGAAGCATAACATCCTACCAAACGAAATCCTTGCTACAATAGAGGCTGCTAGAAATCAAAAATATGCTTCTGTTTATAGTTCTGTGAATGATATGAATTAGGATGCTAGTAGCTAGAAACTGTCACCAGAATTAGCTTTCAAAAAAATTAATCCTTCCTTGCACGCAATCTACAGTAAAAAAAATTCCTGGAGGGTGTAAATCTGAAATGACTGATCAGGAAAAGCACGTCTGATAACTGTAAGAAGCAACACTTGCCTTCTGCAGGCTGGGAACTGTAGAGAACCTCTTCTTCAGCTGACTCTTTATGACCTCTGAGATTTACATACATTAAAAAAACAAACACACACACACACACAAAAACAAACCACAAAAAAATCAGCTAATTTTTCAAGGGCAAAATCCAGCATATTTACATTTGATTTCAAAAATACTTCACACAGAATAAAACCTGACATCCTCAAAGTAGTAAAAATGAGAAATTCCTTACACGTTTCAATGTTCAATCCTTTGCACTGTTTCTGGGTGAAATATTAATTCCCACTTATTCTCCAAATAAAAAAGAAAGCCAAGATGGTTGTCTGTTTTCCATGGCAAGAGAACAAGACTGTGAATTTAATTCTCTGAGGGAGAGCAGGTAACCAGGAACAAGTGCTACAAGGACAGGTCAGTGGCTGCCTCCCTTCCCTCCTCCAGACAGATTTCCAAGGGCAGGCAAAAGTGTCCTTTGGCTGTTGCCCAGCACTGATTGTCTTAACTGCTCTTCTCTGTCTTCTTGAGGAAAAAGGATGTGGGCAAAATAGGTGGGTGATGTTGACTTAAGGCATGAACCAGACACAGAACAAGGAAAAGGCCCCCTTGGCAACTTAGATTTTAATAGAATTAAAATCCTTTCTGTCCCCCGGTATCACTGGAACAATCCAAATTATTGCTCCATCGCAAGGAGAATGAAAAAGAAGAATTAAAAGTAAAAAAGAAGAATTGAACACATCTATTTACTGTCCCACAGGCTGTCAATTTGGAGAGTATCTATCAATTATTCTTCTCCACCTTCTGACACCTGGTAAGTGGAGGAGCCCTTAAAATTGGGTCAACTGACATATGAAGTCTTGTAAAGCCAAGGAGGAAAAGCAGAATTAACTCGACATGTCCATTTACTCATATCTCCTTTTCTTAAAAAGATCCTCCTCTAAGAAGAAATTCTT
Organism: Manacus vitellinus; assembly: GCF_001715985.3. Taxonomy (NCBI): domain Eukaryota; kingdom Metazoa; phylum Chordata; class Aves; order Passeriformes; family Pipridae; genus Manacus; species Manacus vitellinus. The sequence goes on along the minus strand of NW_021940729.1, from coordinate 2,732,799 downwards.
TCACCTCATTTTTCCCTACCAGGAAACAACACAGTTTTCAAAGTTGAATCCATGACTCAGGGCTGATAAAGGCCTGATAAAATAGCTGGTAAAGGCCAAAAAATGTTTGTCCAGGTTACTCAGCCCCTTTTTGTACTGATATTTTCCAGCCTTGTTCTGCTTCTTAAACAGGCTGCTTTCTGCTAATGCTAATTGTAATTAAGACAAAAAAACAACATGGAGATTGATAGGAATTACTTACAATACCACAGTGTTGTTTGACACAATGTACTCCAGTTCTTTGGTCCATGGATTCATGAAACTAAACCACTGACTCTTTAAAGTAACAAAAGTCCCATCTTTTGCTCTAAATTTGTAGGAATTTGTAAAGACTTTTTCTTTATTCTGCAGCACTAGATAAGAAAGGAAAGTTATAGTCACCATATTTATACTTAGGAAGGTAAAGTTAAAAAGTAGACCACTAGGAGGGAGGCTCAGGACTTGGTGAACTTCCATAATTAGTGTTTTAATGATATTATTTTGTACCTTCTTTATGTTTTTCAGCTAGATGGTTGTGATCATCCTGGTGGCAGTACTCGTAACAAGAAGTTCCTAGAAGCTCTTGGGGCAGGTAACCTAAAATTGCTGTTGCACTGTGAGAAACAAAAACATGAACTCCGGAGGATTCAAACAATTGCAAAACTGTTATTTTCAGGATCAGGTAAAGCAGAAAATTAATATTTAAAGAAACAGTGTTTGAGAAAAGGAATAAAGCATTAGTACAGCTCTGAAAGAACAATCCACTGCAAATTATCCATTTGCAATAAATGGTAATTGAAAGACAAAAAACCCCAGTGTTTAAACAAACAAACTACATGTTCACAAAAAATACTTATGGTGATTAGGTCATAATTAGCCAGTCAGAGAACTGGTCACACAAAAGGAGTCATTAAAACGCTCAGTAATTGAATTTTGCTCTGCCACTCCAAGGAACAGGGTTACACTGACACTTTCAGATGAAAGAACAGATGAGTGAAAGCAACACAATCTCCAGTGGCAATAATGAAATTCAAAATGCAAAGTCTATACAACAAATAAAATATACTCAGTCTATACAATAAATAAAAGTCTGGTTCAGAAAGTTCAAAAAAGAGGAACTTCTTAGCTTTCATTTCTAATGAAATAATTTGGTACCTCACTCAGACATATTTGTCCCAAACAGTAGGATTTTAAGAATAACTTTTGGTTAAATGTCTACTACTTTAATCATATGCAGAGCTATGAAGCTCTAACTTGAGATTTTTCTTTATGAATAAATAAGTACATGAGTGCATTTTATAACCCATTTCTACAGAACAATACACTTCTATACACTAAGTTTTATGTTTGGGAAAAAAAAAAACCACAAGAGCCCAAGTACTCATAGATTCAGACCGAAATATTTCTTGTATACAGCAGGAAAAATTCTGAAAATTTTTCAAGAATTCTAATTAGAAATTCTGTCCTGCTCAAGAAATTACAGTTCTGACAGAAAATTTAATTAGTGGTGTCAATGGCATTTTCTCTCCACAAAGAACAAAACACTCACCGCTGATCTACATAAACAAACTTCCCATCCATGGCAAACCGTGTAACAAATTCTGTTGCTTTGACTTTTATCTCTCCACTCTTTTGGGGAACAATATAAGGGTGTAACCTCCCAATTGCAACAAGGCAGTTAAAGTTACTACTGTCCTTTTCTGCATCATTTTCCTCTTCTACTCCCACCTCATTAGGAGGCCAGTTCTTCAAGTACCCAGTACAGTGAATGGTGCAGTATTTCCTGTGATCTGATAAAAAGAAATGAATTAAGAAGCAGTTATTGTTCAAAAAGAAAACCAAACTACTTTTTTTACTCTATTGGCCATGAGACCAGCAACTACATTTTATTTTTACCTAAAAGGCTATAGATAATTTTACAGAGCAATTTTAAATTGATTTTGTACTACTTAATTTTGACTTACCTGGAGAGAGTGCTTCTAACCCTATGTAAAATTTAGGAAGATAAGTTATAGGTGTTGGCAGTTCAAACATAGCGTCACAATAAAAAAAAGCAAACCAACAGTCTGGTAACCACAGCTCACTTTGTCTTTATATGGTTTCATATGGATTATAAATTAAAATTCACTGGAAAGGCCCTCTGCGGCTTCCAAATCAATTTATTCTTTGTGAACACAATGATTTTAACATATACTTACTGCAACTGCTAAAAGAATCAATTGTGAACAACCCAAAACAATCCAGGTTATTCTCTGTTTATCTGAGGCTTCTGAATTCCACAATTTTCTCAGAATACAAATATTTTACATGTCTTAAATTACAGCACATTTGTCACCTACATAACATGTAAACACTCTCATATGCATCGAGGCATAGAGATGATTTTACATGTCCTACAGGAACTGTCTTCCCCCCAAAAATGCCAAAGCATTCCTGATATCTCTATGCTTTCCACAGGTTTGATTTCCTCTCAACTAGAAAAAAAACACTTATCAACTCCATAAAATGAGAAACTGAGTTATCCCACTGTGACTTTGTCCCAGTTTCCCAGGTGCCTTCCCAACAAACATTTATCCAAATCATATTCTTATCTCACTGAGTTATTTGACACATCAAGGGATACCAAATTCTATTTTACTTACAATTACGGGCCTCTTAAATTTTACAGTTGTGTGGTGTATCTCAACAGTAAGAGGTTACTTTGAAAAAGAGAAGTTGGAGGGGTTTTTTTCAGGATCAAACAATTTCAGCACACCTTTGCAAAAATCAAGACTAAGGTATTAAACAAAAGCTGGAAATAACATTTTAAAATTGAAATTCTCACTGCAAATTTGACAAGAGTAGATTACTGTAGAGGCATACGAAAACATGAACTAAATTACAATTCTTGGAAAAATGAATGGAATTACACTGATAAAATAACTTTACAATGAAAAGGGGAAAAAAAGGAAAACTCACACACAACACAAAAAGTAAATCAGAAAAAAAAGTTGGTTTACTTGCTTTTTTTTTCCTTCAAAATAGTAGAGTTTGCAGGCCTTATTCACTCAGTTGTCTTCAAGACAAAGTTATTTAGTTTCATTCTTCTGATCTGCTCCAGTTCTTTCAAATATTTCCCTGAGACTTCTAAAATTTGACCACCATAGACCACATGCTCCTAAACAGCCACTGTAACTCCCTCCCTCCCTCTTTTCCAGGAGGGAACAGGGAGGAGAAAGGGTACAATTAGACTGGTTTTCCAATTTACACTTCTCTACAGCTACTTTGTGAGATCAGCGAGAACTACAAGGGTCACAGAAGTGGCTGGGAATTTTAACTTGGAATTTAAATATACCAAATTTCAAGACAAAAAGCCCCCCTTTGATCTACACTGGTTGAATACCTTTCTTCTTTGGGTTGGGCAAACACTCCTTCTCTTCCTTCACTGTGGTCCTACTACACTTTATCCGACAGAAGAAGGAACGGCGAGCCCCGGAATTCAGCCGAGCAGGTCCAGCTTGGAAATCTGTGTGGACTTGCAAGCCAGCTTACAAAAATTCAGTAAAGCAGTTAAAAAAGCCCAAAATCGGACAGTAACACTTCAGAAAACATGTAGCTTCTAGTATTACATTCTCCTAAATAAATCTTGGCCTTACAATGCAATAAGTCTAAGTTTAAATAATAAATAAAACACGGTTGTCCCACAGATTCCAGAATTAAAAATGAGCTACCAAACTATTTTTTAAACCCCTCCTGGCATTTTGAGTGGTATTTTAATAAATTTTCAACTTGTTTTTGGCACAAAGATGCTTGTAAAAGCCAGCTATAAAATAGCCCTGAGATGCACAGTACATAAGGCTCTCCATATTAGAAGTAACTGTAAGCAGAGGAAGGTTTGGTTACATTAGGATTGACACTTAGCATTTTCAGAGAAGACAGGGATTCTTGATATTGGAGTATTTTATCCCATCAAGTCTTTTGTATTGACAAGACCTAGCAAATACAAGAAAAAAAAGTAGTGTTCCTGGTAGGAAAAAGGTCAGACCACAGTTTGGTAAATGTTCAACAGTGCAAATCTCAGTCATTCTTATGATCTAAAATCAATTCTTTTCTGGGCTAACTTCTAACTGCAAATGCACTGAGCAGCAGATACACATTCAAATGGGTCACAAGGACACCCAGGCACATAAAAATACATTAATCTATCCTGGATAATAACTACATTTACTGACATCTCTTTAAAAATAAACTTACTTTTGCCATCCACGAGCTTCTCCCGAGGGGAGACATCCGAGGAAGAAAGTTGTTCCTTGACTTTTGCAACATCTTTTGGATGCAAATAATCAAACAGGCTTTGTCCAATTAAACTGGCCTGTTTTAAAAACAAAACAAAACTCAGAAGAGATGAGAACCACACCAGTTTGGGCCTCCACACGTGTTACTTTATCTCAGAAAAATAAGTGTCAGTGTAGAAGTTTAAAATAAAAATGAAATCTGCTTTACGCTTGTTCCCCTAAGATGATTCATTTCACTTCAATTGAAAAGGATAGTTTTGCTTTTTTTCTTTAAAAAAAAAAAAAAAAGATAAAAATAAATGTATGGAACAGAGTCCAGATTGGTGATCCTTACATTAGTGAACAAAATCCTTCCATTTATGAAGAAAATCCTCACATTTCTGAAGAAAATGAAGGCAGCACAAATGGGTTTAAAGTTATACAAGTAGCCAGATGGCAGCACTGACTGTTTTAGCCTCTGTTTGTGAAACAGAAGTCACAGATCATGAACAAATTATCATGCCTTGATTACTTGTGGTAATTGCCCATGATGTTAAAGGTCAACTAATCAAGGGTATTTTGTATTTTTCCTATTTCCCTTATTCCACAGGCTGAGTCCCATTCAGGTTGTTCTTGTGGATAATGTGTTATACAGTGCATCCAAACATAAAGGCATCACCAAGGAAAGCTTTAATTAACCTCCACTGCTGAACTACCAATTTTCCTTGGCCTAAAAAAAAACACCTGAAAATCACTTCACTATGTAAAAGAAAATCTCTTGCACACAGAAATTAGGACATCTTCCAATTATCCTCTCAGAGTAGCAGTTTTCTTCAGGATGAGTTGAAATCTGGGGCTGTTACTCAGGTCAGGAACACTTAGTGTACCTGCAAATATTTTATTACAGGATATTCAGCCTTATTCTGAAGAAGTTTTAAAGAAATTCCAAGAAAAGATATACCAGGTCTGGTTTAAACCAAAGAAAGCCCAAGAAATGGTATAAATAATAAAAATGTACAAGTTTTCAAATTTCTCAGAAAATGCAAGGTAAAAGCAAAGCAAGAAGGTCAACTATAACCAACCTGATCATAATTCAGTATTTTGCAAACTGATTCAGAGACAAACAGGATTTTTCCTCTGTTGCATCCAACCACAAACAGGAATCCATCTGCAGCCTGGAAATATAAAAATACTGTCTTTAAAAACATGCCATTAAAACATTACTACAAGAAAGTACACTTCTAAACCTGATTTTTAAAGTTAAATACAAGAAGGATGGAGAGGGATTATTTGCAAGGGACAGGACAAGGGGGAATGGCTTCAAACTGACAGGCAGTAGGTTTAAATTGGATATGGGGAAGAAATTCTTCCCTGTGAGGGTGGGGAGGCCCTGGAACAGGTTGCCCAGAGAAGCCCAGCTTCACTTGGGAGTCATTTACAGATCTGGGCAAAGTTTGTTACAAAATTCAAGTTAATAAGGACATCATTCAACTGAGAGTTTCCTTCCACTTACCCTCAGGATTAACTGCCTGAGTTCATCATCCTTTAAAAATGAAGGTTTATATCTGACTTCTGAATAGGAGCTGCTGGAACCTGGAAAATGGATTAATCCCAGACATAATGTCAGATGTTACATTTTAAATTTACTTTTAAAGGAGTTATACTTATTATATATTTTGTATTTTTTTCTCTGTGACCAGAACAGCTGAATAAAAAAAATAATTAAAAGTTCTAGGAATTCTAAAAATTAAAAAAAATCTCAAACGTACAAGTACGTAACCATTTTTTATTGCCAAAAATCAAAAAAACACACTATTGTAGTTAAACTGAATGTCTCACTAAATGTAGTGAGACTGACTCACTGCATGTGCTGTTCTAGTACCCATGGCAAGCATCCCAAAATAAAGAATTTTTATCCATGACAGGCATTTCTATAACTTTTTCTAGATATTTTTTGAGGTAAATAGCAGTTGAACTTTCCAGCAAATGTCATCATTTATTATAATTCCACAGAGCATCTTGTGTTTCTTAAAGCATTTGTTTTGAGGATATATATAACTGTGCTGGGTGAAGCCCAGTTTTCACATCCTATTGTTAAAACATAAATGTTTGAGCTGAAGATTTCTTGTAGATGATTGTTTAAATTGCAAGTCCCTAAAATCTTGTGTTCTGCTGACAGACTATGCAATATTCAACTTGCATTTGGATATAATTTTTTTAGGGGAGGAAAAAAAATATGAATCCCAAACCCCAGCAATAGCAAAAGGAGAGGAAAGAATATTTCCTGGGTTGATCCTGACACTAAACATTCCCTGAGATCCATGATTATTTTAACTTTGCCAGCTGACTGAGGCTACCAGGAGTTTATAACTCTTTTTCTTGGTACTCTTTAACATGTAATTTTTAAGACTTTAATGTTATCAAAGTCATCAACCATTTTGTTGATGTTTTGTCTTGCAACTTTCCTTTTGACTCCTGGACTTTTAAAAAGAATCAAGGAATGACTTGGCTGCAAGATAGAAAATATCAAATACTGAAGGGTGGCTTTTTTTCTGCTATACTAAGCAAAAAGAAGACATTAAGTTCTGAAAGATACAGATGGAGATTTAAATGAGGAACAGACCCAGAACTAAATACAGTAAGGAAATGTAAAATGAGTTATCCTTGATTTATTTGAGATCAAAGAAGATACACAGTTTAACTACTGTTAGAACAAGGATTAAGTTTCCTAAAACCCACCTTTTAAAGACTTTAAGTGCTGCACAGCCATCCTTAACACTGTGAGCTTGTCCAGCTTTCTGGCCATGGGGTTGCACTGAGGGATCATAGCAGACAATTCCTCTATCAAATTATTCATTTTATCTCTCCTTCGTTTCTCTGTTTGACTGTGAGCCTCTCTAAGAAGAAAAAATATTTTAAAAAAGAGATATAGAACATATTGATGGAGAGGCATGAACATAATGCTCACAGGCCATTATGGTCAGCAATATGTCAAATTTATTATTTAAATCAGTTAACTTTTATACAGTTTAGTTTGTTTGGGGCACATGCTTACAACAAGGTGATTGGATAGCTCAGTCTGTGCACGAGTCTCATGTCTCCAGTTCATTGGACCTGATGTTCTGTCCACGTCATCTGAAATCATCCTTGGCATAGAAACCTCTTTCTAATTAATCTGCTTTTAGGGTTTTACTAAATTTGCAGGTGTTTCATTATCTTCAGTTTCTCAAGGTTTTCTTTCTATAAACATATTATGTTCTCAAACCTTATAATTAGACACTCAGCTAACAAGTATAAGCATCCCATATTTTCACACAGTCTATAAGTATAAACAATACACACTTGTCACTTCCATGGCAAGCAAGGCCTACAGAGGGCAGGAAAACTGTTCAGAGAAATCTCTCTGTTCCAGCGACAAGAACACATGACTTTTTTTTCCCCATAACATTCACCAGTTCAATTTTGGCATGGAACACACCCCACAAGTGCTACTGCACTGAAACAATTTTCATACACTTGGACAACTGAATGGGATTCACTTGAATGAAAGAAATGGTCACAATAATGATGGGAAAAACTGAGGAGGAAAAACATTGTCAAGGAAGAATTTGATTATATGTGACCATGAAGACTTATAAAAGTTAAATTATTCTTGTGACCTTTGGCTTACCTGGACACCCTACTGTACAGAGGGAAACTCTGGATGTCCTTAGGAATTCCTGGGAGACATTTCTGCTTCCTGGCCTTATCTCTGTAACTGTGTAATGGGATGGGGTGTAGGATGAGGTGTTCATTCTGCTCTCTTCCTTTTCAAAACAAATGTCCCAGCACAGGCTAAAGCCTCTCTGAAATCTGTTTTATTCAACTCTCAACACCTAGAGATGAGCAGTGTCTTCCTGGTAACTCATTCCCTTAAAAACCCCTCAGATTGAAGGCAAACACAAGCATTTATTCCCAGCACAGCAACAAACAAGGGATGTAGTGGGAACTGAAAGAAAAAGCTATGCCTTGTGTCATTTACCAGAATAACTCAGAAAACTTTCCCTTTCCTGGTAAGGTGAGAAAGAACAAAGTGCAGTTTTAAAGACCTCGTTGTCTGTTATTTTTATTACTTCGCCAAAAAATAAATGTCTCCACCACACAACTGATTCTGGGTCATTCTGCCAAGAAATCAGTTTTTCTCCCTCTAAAGCCTTTTTTAAAAAAATTTAATTGTAGGAGTTATGCTCAGCTATAGAGGTTCACCTAACTTTTTCCTTATTGTAGGAACAATCAAGTACTACCTTGTGTCTCCTTGAACTGTGAACCTCAGGAAGACGGATACAGCCATTTCCCCTCTCCAAGGGTCAATAAGAAGTTATGAAAAATTAAGGTGGGTGCAGAAATTCAGGTGATGACTGGATGACTCAAAAAGCCTTCTGTTACATTCCCAGTTACAAATGGGAATGAAGAAAAGCTGCAGGAAAAAAAACACTGGAAAAACACAACTGGGAAGAAAAGCTCCAGAGAGTCTTCTATTTTTTTTCTTCCAACTAATGAACCAAAACTCAAGGAAAAAAAATGAACAATACAACACAAAAGTCATTAAATATAATCTTTTATAGCAATCTGAGATACTCTCTGAAGAAAAATGAATTTTGAAGTTAAACAAAACTGTAAATATATCTTGGAACATTTTAGTTTCATTGATTTTGTTTAGATTACAGGGACACTTCACAATTATTAGTTAGCACAGTATATAAATAATACTTCTGACAGCATGCTGAGTGGATTATGGATTTCTGGCTTGACATCTCTGCTCACATGAAAAATACAAAACACTTATTTTTAAATCAATTTTATAGAACAGCTCTAGTTTTACAAAGTGGCTTGTCTACAGTTGAAAATATCTGGCTGAATTGTGGATGCATCTTACAAGTGAATTTCAACTGATCTGAATTCAAAGTTCAGTGGCAAACCTTGAATAATTCCCTATACAAAAACTTGTTCCAGGATGAGAATTCTCTGCTGTGCTTTAGCTGAATCCATTTCTATGTGGGATAAATTTTAAATATCTGCAGGTGTGGACAAATAAAAAAAAACCAATTCTCAATTTCACCCAAATGAAGCATCAGCTCCTCCCTTTATATATGACTTGAATGTTCTGCATTTAATTTTCACCTTGAAAATTTCATTCTCCTGTTTTTGCTAAACCTTCTGAGATATTCTGCAGCAACTTTTATTAAAATTAGTAGAAAATTCCTATACAATTAGCAGGGAAAGGGAAAAGTATACTGTTAAATATTTGAGAGTTTTCACAAACTCATATTTCACTATTGTGAATCCCATTACTTACTAACAAAACATATTTCTATTGTAAATCAGTACCTGAAATCTTTCACTTTAACATGTTCTTCATCTTCACTCCTAGACAAAAATAAGATATAGTTTTACATTTCATATTTAATGCCAGGGACTTCTTTCCTCCCACAGATTTCAGAAGATATAAAATGCTACAAATTTACTATGGTTCTGGCAAAAGCAAACCCACAAAAATTCCTAAAACCAAAACTCGTGTAGCAAGTGATGCATAACAGAAAGAGACCAAATACAACTTCCAATATTCAGAGTTGTTTGACCATATTACGGGGATATTTCATAATTATGGGGCTATTTGTAACCTGAAGAAAACAACATTATTGGAACATTCAAATAACTTCAGTCTAAGCTTGATTTTACTTTTTTTATTTAAAATTTAACAGGAGAGATCATCTATTCACATTTTGATTTCTCATATCTTATTGTCAGATGATGAAATAAGCAATCCTTGCCTAGACTGGCCCTAAATTATAGTTTAAAAAGTAAAAATTAAATGTTTTCCTATACAGCAATGACTGGAAAGTCTATGTGATAAAATTGTAAAGGACACACAGTCATAGTGTCTGTAACATAACAAATATGATAAATGCAAACACAGGAGTAGGTTGGACTTAGGTTGCAAGGCCCTGGGACTTTTCTTCATTGTAACTGTTCAGATTTACATAAGTTAGCAATAACTATTATTTTTTTCTAAAAAAACCACATCCTCGGATCATCAAACACCATAAGCAGATGGTCCAAGAGGTGATTATCCTGCTGTGCTCAGCACTGGTGTGGCTTCCCCTGGAATACTGTGTGCACTTGTGGGCCCCAAAATATAAGGAGATGTTTGGTGAAGTTGTGAAGGTCCCTGAATCCATCCAGAAGTGTGGCCAAGGACTCCTGGTTTGTCTAGTTTGGAGAAAAGGAGGCCGAGTGGTGACCTCCTTCCTGAGAAGGGGAAGTGCAGATGGAGGTGCCGAGCTCTTCTCCCTGGTATCCAGGGATAGGCATGTAGGAATGGTTCAAAGCTGTGCCAGGGGACTTTAGACTGAACATTACTGAGCTTTTTTTTCCCAAGAGAGTGGTGAAACACTGGAATGGCTTCCAGAGAGGTGGTGGATGCCTGGAGCCTGGCAGTGTTTAAGAGGAGTTTGGGCAATGCCCTTAACAACATGATTTAACCCTTGGTCAGCCCTGAAGTGCTCAGGCTGATTGCTGTAGGTGTCTTCCAACTGAAATAGTCTTATTCCATAAAAAAAAGCCACTGCATGGCTATTGTAAACAAATGTATTTTTCAAGGAAGGTATCCAGATGCAGAAAAAGAAACTGCAACAAAGTAACCATGTCATTAACCATCCCATAACACAGATACACAAAGGGTTTTACTAATGCTGCACAGCCAGTCTGAACTCTGGTTTGCCACCTCATTATTTTAACATAGTTATATTTCAAAAAGCATTTGAAAATGTTAAAACAAACATAAATGTGTACATGCACCAGCCCTGTAAGGATATGAGACCTTTCCTTCACCTCCCCAGTCTTCTTATTTAAGAGGTACTTTTCATCTGTTCTGATTCTTAACTTCCATCCTAACAAGTCTGGTGAAGTTGGAAGCAGGGAGAAATGTCTTGGAAAGAAGTACCAGGAACCCTTAACACTGGATGGACCTCCCCCTCCTGTTCATTATCTTGTGCTGTACAAAGCCCTGTCCTTGGATGAAGCATTCCTTAAGGAAACACACAGCTTATCAAGGGAAGCGTGACATGTCCATAAGCACTCAAAAGAGATGGATTCATTCATAAAAAGTACCTTTTCTGAGGATCACCATCAACTTCAGCTGTATCCCTGCAGAAACAGGATATAAAGTAAGCAAAATTTAGTTGGGAGCACAACAGGATGACTTGAGAGACCCAAGGAAGAAAAGTCACAGAACAATTTTAGTGGAAACCCCACTTGATTCCTTTCAGCAAGAACATCAGTTTTTAGGACCTAATTAGTACTTCTTATAAACCAATACCTTTTCGATTAGTTTTTCGACTTGGACCATGATTTTTTTCAATCAGAGAGATTCAAACTTCAGGGAAACTCTACTGATAAACCAACACTTTTACTGAATGGGTAAAAATCCACAAGTGCTACTGAAAAAGAATGGAGAGTTTCTGTTTTTTCCCCCAGAAACTAATTACTGCTGGAGTTTTCAGTGATCCACAAGACACATTTGAATCTCCAAGTTGAAAATTACATCAACACCCACAGTATGGGTACATTTTGTAGATCAATGGAATATACATGGAAGAAGCAGGTATTAAAGAGAATTGCTTTAATAATCACAAATACATGTAAACTTCCTACCCCCACCTTTTTTAAAGATGGGTTTTGCACACTAGTTTGGAGATATTTGTAATGCATTAAATCTAGCTTGTGCCCCTCGCTTCTACCTGATTAATACAGCTTCGAACAGATCACTTTTTTGGTGAACTGGCATCTGTTTGGCAGCTACAAACCAGGAGAAAACAAGTATGAGCCACTTAAAAAGCCTGAGCACAATTATGGGACAGTCCCCATTTTTAGGTCACAGGTCTGTCCCCACATTTAAGGCAGTGGCTGCTTTGGTCACTGAAGTAGCAGTTCCAGATCAAAGAGCTTAATTAACAATCTGGTTTCATGCTTGAAGGTAATATTCCAGATGAACTTGGGAGATTTCAAGCAATTTAATAACTTGTGTTTACCAGCACACAAAGCAGAGGGAGAAAAAGGGAGAAAAGACCATTAAAAAGGTAGGATTGAAATTGCAGCATTAAAGACATTATCCAGACACTTCAGGCCAGGATACAGCATTACAGGATACTGGTTTTAATAACTGGGGGCTGCCAAAGAATGCATCTGGAAGAAAATGTAAAAATTGAAGTTGGGACACAGAGAGACACACTTTTTTTTTCCTCTCAGGTATAAACAAATCTTACACCATAAAAGTGACCTCCTAGGTTTTCATTTGCTGCTGGAACATGACTCTGGAGAGTTAAAGGAATATAGGCTAATACTCAACAGCTTGCCTGGTCTTCCACTAATCCTCTCTCTGTCAAGTCAGATGACACAAAGTTACTCACTGGTTATCGGAATCACTCCCTTTGCGCTTCCTGGGAATCTCAGGCACAGGAGCATTGAAAGGAGTGGTGGTGGCAGGCTTGGTTATGGGATTCATGAGGCTGGAGACTCCAGAGGCAACACATGGGCTCCCATCTACTGGAAAATTATCTGTGAACGGGAATAAAAGCTCAATGTTCAGGAGGAGCTGCATCAGCATGGATCCATTTGGATTCCCAGCTGGGACAAGAGTGGTCTCTGTATGTGGCTTCCAGGTCTCTGACACAGAAAACAAAGGTTGCACTGCTCCAACCTAAGTACAGCAAAGAGGGAATTGTTTTCCCACAGTGCTGTAATGATCTCAACACCATCAACATAAAACATATATATAAAATATATATACTCCCCTCCTTAAATCCCCAGCACCTCAGACATCCTGCTGAATCACAGCTGTGGCATGAGTTCACATATCCAAACACTGCGGCTCAAACTAAAGTTAAAAAATATATAGGGAGCTATGTTTCTTAGAACAAGCTGCATAGAAAAAAAATAAATCCCAGTTTGCTACATTCCTGGTATAAAAATCCACAATTACACAGGATATTTGTCATGTAAGATGGAAGGGTCTTGAAGTAGGAACTCCTTTAGGCTTCGCATGCTCAGAACAGATGAGAGACAGAGAGAAGTCATTTAAGGAAGGGAGCATCTCCTACTTCTAGAAGGGGGCAAAAGCCAAGGTGAGTACTTTTAAAATCCAACAGGGAGAAAAAAAATGGATGTTTTCTTCCTCCTTTTTTTGGCGTCTGTGCTGTCTGTAAAAGGTAAAAATGTGCAAGAAGAATGATACAAAGCACACTTTTTTTCCTCTCAGGTGTAAACAAATCTTGCACCATAAAAATGACCTTCTAGGTTTTCATTTGCTGCTGGAATATGACTCTGGAGAGTTAAAGGAATATAGGCTAATACTCAAGCAACAGCTTGCCTGGTCTTCCACTAATCCTCTCTCTGTCAAGTCAGATGACACAAAGTCAGCCCCTGTTTTATTTTAGAAAGCTCTTTAACTCATTAAGTCACACAGGAAGTCTCAAAAAAAAGAGGTGGAAACTCAAAGAATCAAGAAATACCTGACAAATAAGTAACAGCCTTTCTGCAACAGCAAGAAAACTTAGTTACTTCAGACACACATTATATTCAATTTAAGGATGCTCAAAAGATTAAAAGAAATGTCATGATAAAAAAGATATTAAGAGAAATGACATGATAAAAAGATATTAAAAGTGACATGCTAAATACTACAAGGGCACAAATGGTAGACATTTGAAATACTTTTATGATTAATCTCCTCTTCCTAATAGTCTCTCATTTTATATTTCTGTTACTAACACAATTATAGAACAAAAATTGTTAATGATTCCAAAGGAACTGTTTACTTAAGAGGAGTAGTTTTAACTCACTGAGGTCACAGCATCCTATAATTATTACATTAAGCTCCTAAAGTATAATCCTACATGATGAATATTCATAAAAGAGTACTTACTGACTAGAGACCTACATGACTCCAAGACAGGAATGCCTCCAGCACAAGAGATCCTTTCGTCCTGGAACAAAGCAGGACAGCACAGACCCACTGACCTAAATACTGCTGTGCACACAGATGGCCAGCCTTTGTGAGCCACTTCCTTTTAAAGGAGCAAAATCCAGTACCTCTTCCACAGTTTTCCCAACTTATCCATCACACTATCAGAATTACTGTTATTCTTTATATATATATTTTAAGATTTTAAAAAAAACAAAACAAAGGAAACACTCAAAAATAAACAGTGCAAAAAAAAAAAAACAAATAAAGAAATCAACTTAAAGTTTCAGAACTACCAAGCACAATAGAAAAGTGGTTCTGTGGAATTTAATACCTACCACTCACTGAGCAAGAAGTGGGTAGAAACAGCTCCTAAGGCCAGGTCAGCTCTGAGAAGTCACTAAAGGTGATTTAAAATAATCTCTGAGGGCTCTCTAATAATTATCATTACACCAGGTAATTCCAAGGTGCTCCTTCTCTCTCGCTGGAGAGGGTCAACCTCGTGGAGTGTGAGATGAAAGATTTCTTCTCCAGCTCTCTCACTTTGGGAGATGGATTATTTCCCTGTAAAATCATTTTTAACTACTAGAAACAGTTTAATTCAACCAGAGATGATGTGTTTTACCACCTCAAGGGCTATAACTTACACTAGCCTGGTTTGCAAGCCCAATAAAACTCCAGCATGGAAAAATGACACTTTTATTACTGTTCATTCCATTGTTAATGCCCCTGGCACACTGACAACTGAAATTTAATGGTAAATGAATAGTTCCTCAAAGACAAGTCCATTATGATCTATGTTTGGCTCTCGGCATTAAGCATATCTATATTAAAAGCTTATCTATATTAAAAATCAAAAATCTTTTAAAAGCATGTTGAACACATCAGGACGGATGAAAACAATACACGAAACCCCCCACTGGAATCATTCTCTCTGTGAAAAAGCAAAGACCATCCAAGAAGTACAAACACACCATGTGGAAAAAATAGCTCATTCCCAGTAAGTATATCAGAAAAAAACCCTATTATTTTAACACTAATTGTAGTATATTTTAACACTAATGTTAGTATATTTTGTAATCAGGCAAAGAAAGCATTTAAGGAATGATTATGAATATGCACAGTTCTCATCATCTCAAAATACAAGACCCCACTCTCTCGTGTTTTTCTACAAGGAAAAGAAATAATAATTCCAGTCCCCAGGGGGTTGGCAAAGAAGTGAACAACTGCAAATGAGCTGCATGGAACTGCTCTTTGGGGTGGGATATAGACACACAAAATCAACATATTCCTGTGTTCAGCAAAGCCTCTGTGTCAATCCCATGCAATGCTTTAAAGAAACAAGGCTTGGGAGACTCCACATTTTTCCAATAACATTTTCCAATCACATGCCACATTCCTGAGCTGTTTGCTCCACCAACAGTTTACAGGTTTTCAGTTCCTAAGCAAACACAACCTATTAGAAAAAGCTTGTGGCCCAACTCCACCAGCCATAAAAGGGGAGATTCATCTGAGCAAACAACTATGTCCACATCCAAAGTGGACACTCCAACCCCTCTTGAAGGGAAGACATTTCCAGGGTGATTCATCCCTACCCAAAATAGATTCCTCCAGTTGGCTACATGGAATCCAACAGTTCTAGGGTGATTCATCTCCATCTAAAATAGATTCCTACAGTTGGTTCCATGAGATGCAGCCCAAGAGTATCCACCTTTTACACAAGAACCAAAGCAACTGGCTCAGACTTGGATAGCCACACTTGGACATCAAAAAGGAGTGAGATGAATCCTACCCAAGGTGGCTACAGAACTATCATGCAATTCTGCAGCATCTACTGGTATCACATGCAACAAAGCCCAAGACAGTCTTTCAAAATTAATGCCTTAATTAATGCACTATCACCTCATGGCCCGCTCACCTCCCTGTGCAAGATCACCTTTTCCTCTTCATAGGTTTCCTAAATTATTGCTTTAGTACCAAAACATTATTTTGACTTTTTAGAATTATCAGAAGACACATAGAAGGATACAAGCCATGTATGTATTAATAAATTGATATAAAAGCTGTCAGTCAACCCTCACTGAGCCAGTTTAAAAAACAGCATCCAAATCCAGCTATCAGGATATGGCAGCAAAGTGGGTTTGAAATAAAATGTCCATGAATAAGTACAGTTATAAAACTTATGGTGACACCCTTTACAGTCTGAGGATAAGTGAGACTTGGAGAAAAGTGGTTAATAATGTGGTAACACTGGCACAACCTTTTGAAGAATAAGGAATTTTTAATCCAGCTTTCTATTTTGAAACACTTTCTGGCAGAAGGAAAGGAGGAGAAAGAAGCTGCTTTGAATTGAATTTCTAAGATCACAGATGCCACAAACTATTAAAATGTGGATTTTCCAAAGGTATGTTCCTGGCACACACAAAAACCTTGAGCTGGAAATTTCAGCTGTGACAAGTTTAAAGAACTCAAAATTCTGTTGGAGTGGCTGTGAAGTGGCACAGGAGGGTTCTGCAGCGTAAGTAGATAAGTTATTAAAATTGAAATGTGCTCACAGGAGCTCCTGGGCTGCATCTGCAGTGGGAAATCAGTGGGGGATGTGTGGGGTGGGACTGGAGCAGCACTGACCTTGCTGCAAGAAAAGTCTAGTTTCTCCTGAAGGGAGTCCAGTTCAGTAACACCAAAACTGCCCTGCAAACCAAACCAGGGAGCAGCAATTTATTGAGTTCTGTCATAATGAACATCCTTTTTTTTTTTTTAAGATATAAGATGGAGGGATGGAGCAGCTCTGCTGTGAGGAAAGGCTGAGAGAGTTGGGATTGTCCAGCCTGGAGAAGAGAAGGCTTTGGGGTGACCTAATTGTGGCCTTCCAGGACCTGAAGGGAGTCCTACAGGAAAGATGGAGAAAGACTATTTCCAAGGGCCTGGAGTGACAGGACAAGGGGGAATGGCTTCACACTGACAGAGAGCAGGTTTAGATTGGATGTTGGGAAGAAATTCTTCCCTGGGAGGGTAGTGAGGCCCTGGCACAGGTTGCCCAGAGAAGCTGTGGCTGTCCCATCCCTGGAAGTGTCCAAGGCCAGGTTGGATGGGGCTCTGAGCAACCTGGGCTAGTGGAAGGTGTCCCTGCCCATGGCAGGGGGGTTGGAACAGGATGATTTTTAAGGTCCCTTCCAACCCAAACCATTCTGTGATTCCTTGTCTCTGATGACCTGAGCAATTCCAGATATATCCATCTACACATGGAGCACACAGAGAGGACAGCTATTGAGTTAAATAACTGTGTCATGGAAATTGCCTTATTTTACCATGGAGTTATTTTTCTAAAATTATTTCAGTGAATTCTTACTGCAGATTTTTATTAGAGAGTGACAGATCTATACTTATAGCCTCCATACATACAGTGCTGCAGGAGGAAGAAAGTTGCAGATGCTGTGATGTCCCTTTACAGCTCCTGCAGATCTGAACTGCAGTAGAAAACAAAGAACCATATTTTCTAAACAGGGTTGAGAGTTGAATTAAGTATTATTTTTAATTAATTTATTCTAGACCTTTAAAATAGATCATGAAAAGCATCTTCAGACTGGTTACAGCAAGATCATTGCCCACAATATCTCTCATGGAAAGCTGGGCCAACAATTTTCACTGGAGTTCTGAAAACAGTAGAAATGTACAGTCTAAAGCAGCTTATTCTTCCCCAAATTTTGTAATGCAGGAGCAAGAGACAGAGAATTCAGAATCTTCTGAACAACACTATGGAGAGAATAAACTCTTCTACGTTAAATTAAAAAATGTTGAATTTGTTTTTAATATCAGCAAATGAAAGGAAAAGTTATAATATGCTGAATTATAGGCATTTAAATCAAACAATAACAGAGGCAACTGATTACTCTCTGCTTCTATTTTTACTTATTTTCACCACTCAGAAGAGAATCAGTCAACAGTAACAGCTGACCCATTAAATAACACATTTACTTAACAGATTTCAAACACCAAATATTTGGCCAAACCTATTAGTGTATTAAAAACTATAATAAGACAGTAACCAGCTAATGAAGGCCCTGCAAGGGTACCCTGCTTTCCCAGGCACTTTCAGGTTCACACCAGGTAAAACCCACTGAGAGAAATCAGGAGCCTCATGCATCATAGTTCATTAGTGAATAGAAAACAAACCACAAGTCCCCTCCAATCACACACTCCTAAAGGAATGGTGAGTAGTTTTGCGAGTTTTTTTCCTTGCGAGTTTTGGAATCATCTAATTGTCAAATGTCCGGTTTAAAGTTTGTTTTTCACAATATGCAAATGTACCAACAGCAACATGTACACTCAAGTGAAAAAAAAAATCTATTAAGCAGTCAACCTTAGTGTGGACCTAATTCCACAAACAATTAAGATAAAAGTATCTTAAAAGCAAACAAACACAAAACTTTTTTCTTCAAAATCCAGTAAAAGAACAGGTATAAACATGGGTAGCTACAGAAAGCAAGGAGGGGGGTTATTTCACAATAAAACATCGATTTCCCAAATCCATCTGTAAATGGAAACATCCATGCACTTGGGGTTTTCTTTATTTTACGTATTTCCTTTCCTTACAGCATGTGCACGACATAAACAACAAATCCTCATTTAAGCAATTCAACAGACTGCAAAAATACTACAGGAAAACACCTCACTCTGTTTTCAAACACTACATTATTTGCCACAAAATTTTACCCAAATATTTAGACAACCAAGCAGCAGAGACAGAAACTTGTCAACTTATTTGAGACAACCAGGGCCCCCATATACATTAAAACACCCATAACCCAACAGAGGTTTATGAAACACTACTACTAAGCCTAGAAGAGCTGGGCTAACTAAACAGAACTGCAGTGCTGGCTTAAGAGGGAGCGGCTCACTCCTGTTTCTCCAAACCCCGTTCGAAACACTCCTTTCTCCTCGCAGAGGGAAAGCACTGAACTCGTTTCCAGGCAGGAGGAGCAGCTGCTGGTTCTGCTTTACAACCAGCCTGGTTTTTCTAGTACCAGAAACTTATGATTAAAAACAAGGAAAGAACATCAAACCCTGGTCACACACACACACAGAGAAGCCAGAATCACTATACCTAAAATACTAAATTATGTTTACCTACCAAAAAAAAAAAAAATCATACTAGAGTATTAGGAACGCAAGGGTAAGTGTATTACCAAAAATTATGAACTACATAGTAAGTTAAAAACAAACCAAAGAGATTTTTAGTGCACATCACGTCCGTATGATGGCAATAAACAGCACTGAGTGACCATCACACAGGCGGGTGCCAGAGGATGGTGCCAGGCTCTTTTCAGCGACAGGACGAGGAGCAATGGCCACAAACTAAAACACAAGAAGTTTCACCTCAGCATGAGGAAGAATTTCTTTACACTAAAGGTGGCAGAGCACTGGAAGAGCTGCCCAGGGAGGTCGTGGAGTCTCCCTCTCTGGAGACATTCCAAGCCCACCTGGACGCGTCCCTGTGTCACCTGCCCCAGGTGACCCTGCCCTGGTGGACTGGATGGTCTCCAGGGGTCCCTTCCAACCCTACTCCCGGGATTCCGCGGTTTCCCCGTGAGCGCCCCGGGTACATCTACCTGAGAAGGAACTTGGGCGGGAGAGCAGCGCCCGGCGAGAATTAAAACACAAAACCCCACCAGCGCCTGAGCGGCGCCGGGCACAGGGCGGGAACCCCACAGTGCCTCTCACCGGCCTCACAACAACACCCGCCCGCGCCACATCACCGAGGGGGACGGACAGACAGACACACCCGACACACGGCACCCACGGCCGCCACCGCCGTCCGCCCCTCAGGCGGACTCCGCTCCCACCTTCCGCCGCCGCCGCTCCTCCTCGGCGCCTTCGGCGCTCCCCGCTCCTGCCTCGGCCTGGCGGGCGGGCCCCGTGCCCCGCTCCACAGGCCCCCACCGGCGGCATGCAGGGGGGGCTGAGCTGAGGTGAGCGAGGAGGAGCCGGCGGCCCTGGGGAGGGATCAGGGCCGCCCCGCCGCTCCCCCCGGCGCGCCCTCAGGCGCCCCCGCCCCGACATCTTCCCCGCCCCGGCCCCGCGCACCGCCTCTCGCGAGAGCTGGGACCGGGCGGTGTGAGGGGACGGCGAAGGGGAAGAGGAGCACTTGTGGAACCACGGAGCCAGTTGGGGTGGGAAGGAGTTCCAGGATAATCGAGCCCGAGCTGTGACCGAGCACCACTCTGTCAACTAGAACACAGAGCGCCACAGTCCTTCCTTAAACACCTCCTGGCACAGTCACTGTCCACCACCTCCCTGGGCAGCTCGTTCGGATGTCTCAGCATGCTTTCTGGGAAGAAATTCTTCCTGATGTCCGACCTAAACGTGCTCTGGTGGAGCTTAAGACTGTGTCCTCTCATCCTGTCACTTGTTCCTTGGGAGCAGGTCCTTGACCTGGCTGCAGCCTGCTGTCAGGGAGTTGTAGAGAACAAAAAGGTCCCCCCTGAGCCTCCTTTTCTCCAGGTTGAGCCCCCCCCAGCTCCCTCAGCTGGTCCTCATCACAACTGTGCTCCAGACCCTTCCCCAGCTCCATTGCCCTCCTTTGGACACACTCCAGCCCCTCAGTGTCCTTGTAGTGAGGGGCCCAGAACGGGACTCAGGATTTGAGGTGTAGCCTCACCAGTGCCCAGCACAGGGGGACAATCACCAGCACTCCAGGGCCTTTCCCACTGGGCACTTTCCAGCCACTCTGCCCCAGCCTGGAGCTGCAGGGGGTTGTTGTGACCCAAGGGCAGGACCCGGCACTGGGTCTTGAACCTCATCCTGCTGGCCTTGGCCCATCAATCCAGCCTGTCCAGATCCATCATGTTGTCCACAAAAGGCGCACAACAAAACAATAATGACACAATCGAGAGACACACATCACTGGTTTGAAAGTGTACAAAGATCTTGCACCAAAGAACACCCTGATTTAAGATAATCTTGACATACCCAAGTCAGGATCTTGGAATACTTTTGGTTGGCAGAGGCCTCTAGGAGTCATCTGTCAGAGCAGGGACAGAACAGTCACATCTGTCAGTGAAAAGGAGCATAAAAATAGGGTTAACCTTGAGGAGTGTATTGATTTTGCTAAAGAAAATGTGACTAAACACACAAGAAAGATCCATGCCATTTTAATAAAAGTGAGAGTATTGTTTACCTATTTTCATTATGCTGAGAGGAAGCACATGTATGTGAAAGCCACTTACCTGTCCAGGTCAAAGAGATTTTCAAGCATGCAAAGGTTTAAGCCAAACCTGTGGGTTATAAAACTGATCTTGCAGAAATAAATTGCTTGAAAGATCATTTTCTGAAAGGCTGTTTACTTCAACAGGGCGGTCACATGCAACAGCACAATGAGTCTGGAGCTGTAGAAACAGTCCAGAGGGGACTCCAGTAATATTTACAAGCATCTCACCACTGGCAATATTACTACAGGTGGTTGTGGTTATTTATAAAATTACAAGAGCCTGTTTACTGTTGACTGTCTTAACAAAAAAAGCTATATTTCCCCCCTCAATATCAAGGAAATGTTCAAGTCCTGCTAAAGATTCTTGCTTATTATACCTGAACAAAACCTTCCTATATACAAACAAGCTGTTTTTATGTCTCTTTTCTCTGTGTAGGAAAGTTAATGTTTTGTCTTGGGAAAACCAATAGCTTGAAATAGAAGTCTCATTAAATCTTTGCTTTTCTGCTTTCATCATTCAATCTAAAACAGCAATTCAGTATTGTCTTTATTTTAATTATGTATAAACATCTGTGTCTGCCAAAACAGTCCCCTCAGCTACCTGAAAAGAGGTTGCAGCAAGGTGGAGGTCATCCTCTTCTCCCAAGTAACAAGAAAAAGGATGAGAGGAAAGTAAATCCTCATAAAATTCTGGGAGCCAAATCCATTTGAACACCTATGAATTTATTTATTTATGGTGGAAAATGAGGAACTTGCCTGAGTTAGAGCTGGGGAAAAAACCTGAAACAAAGGATGTGTTTCCTTCGTAGCTTTCAGAGATTTAGGCAGCATTTACTTGTCTAAACTCTAAACTATAATCTTGAGGAGGATTCCTGGACCACATTTGTGCCACCTTTTATAACTAGAAGCTCCCAACACATTTCACATCTGACATTGGAGCTCCCTGTCTGCGTGGGAGCAGCAGCTCAGCATCTTGCCTGTGGCTAAGCCCAAGGGTTAGGATGTGACAGAATATTCCAGGAATAGGCCAGGGAACCTTAGGTCCCAGCTGGGGATGCTGCTGAAGACATGCACACTTTTTCATAAGACACTTTTTTCCCTTGGAAATCCAACTTTTCATCCCAGGATTTTATGTTCTGTGTAATCCCAGTTGCTATTGCAGTCATGTATGTACTCCATCATGTGGGGTCAGTTGGTCCTGCAGAATTAGTGTTGCACAGAAGCCATTACCCCTTCTAAATGAAATAAAAAACAGCAGGAAGAGTTAAAAAACAGGAGTTAGAAACTGTTGCCATCTTTGAGAAAATCACTGACATTATTGCACATTTGCTTTTATTCCTATACTACAACTGATACTGAAAAAATTTCTAAGACTTTGTTCCCAGGAAGCTTAAATGTCATGTTTTGTCCTGCTAAAATACTCTTTTGTCCCAGTTTTGAAGACAGGATCTCCCTCCGCCAGGTTTGTAGACACCCAGATGTTAGGGAGATTTCAGAAGTGAGCCCAAAAATCTTTCAGAGACTCAGCAACCACAGAAAGTTGAAGATGTTATAAAGTTCAATAAGTTAAACATTTAAATAGTTCCCTAAAACTGTTTTAACAAGCTTAATAGCCTAACAGCTCTTAAATACAAACTCTCTCCATATGGGAATATTAATGAGGACATTTAAAATGTTTTTTTTTTTAACTGACTCACTAGAAACAGAGTTACTGTTCCTCAGTCACATTTCATTTCGTAATTTTTAGTGCCATGATAGAAGAACTTGCAACTCAACACAGAAATTAAGGGCATGTCACCTGGCACTTACATAATTCCTATAATCATCAAGTGCTGCCAAATCATTAACACAAAGTTTAGACATTTATTAAGTTTGTTTCTTATTCACAGGTGCTGATTGGCCTGTTCACTGAGCAGTTCATCTGACAGTAACTGGTGTTTATAGCACAGAGTTTGCCTTGAGTCTTGGCAGAGCAGGAGCCCAGTTTATGTAAGGCACTGATTTTGAGTAGGCCACACTTGATATTTTTGCCCCATTTTAAGGTGAGCACTTTCTCCTGAGTAGCTTTCAGCTATAAAATAGGAACAGAATGTTTTATGTAAGCAAGGGACAGCCTCTTTTTTTCCAAACAACTTATACAACGACTTGCTAAAGGGGTAAAAATAACAATCAGACCTCAGGGCAGTTAAGTAATGGCCTGGGAGTGAGCAGTTAAAGGTGGCTATACTGTTCCTCCTTTTTGCTTTTCTGTCACATTCATGTCTTAGCTGTTTCCCAGGAGCATCCAGGCAGGATGCCATCCTGAAGGGGATGTTAATTTTTATATGTTTGCTGGGGCCAAGCTCTCTCCATGAGCACCCATTTCAGAGTCCAGGAGTGACTCTCCTGTTCTGAGGGAACACCTGGGAGTCCCTCTCCATTATTAGGGACACTTGTGTTACTTCACACACAAACATCCTTAGGTGATGGCCCAAGGTGAGCCAGCCAACTTTTTTCTTCTGAAACTTAATAGCAGTGAAGTGACTCAGCACTGGAAAGACAAACACATTTTTCATAACCTCCTCTCCCAGAACACAAGTGTTTATGGTTTCCCCTCAGACATGAGGCTCGAAGTAATCCTTGTGTCCTGAATCCAGTGTGGTTTTATGGAGTACATGTGAACAGGTTAGCTAGTTATCAGAAATAATATTTTTTTAAAATCTATTTTAGGCCGTTGTTTGCATTTTATTCTGCTTGAAGGCCTCTGGATTAATTTTAAGGGCACCACAAGCAATTTTCTGACTTTGCTATAAATTCTGTGTCTGTGTATTAGTAAAACCTGCTGGTATTTTAAAGCAAAAGTTCCTCCCAAAATCAGAGTGCCTTTTGCTTCAAAAATTATAAAAATAGCATAATCATACTGTCATCAGCCACTAACAAAAATAAGCCCTTTAAAGTTATTTCTGCTCAATAATTAGCACAGAAGCCCTTCAAAGAATTAAAAAACATCACCAAAAAATCAGGCTTTGTCAGCAATGAACTGTGCTGGCACAATCCAGGAAGTGGAGTTGCATGGATTATGTTATTCAGTGAATCCAATTGAACTGGGATAGTGATATAGAGATCTGGGAATCATGAACAAATTCCTTGCATGATAAAACAAGTTTAACTGGAGAAGAGCATCCAAATCCTACTTGCTCTCCCTTTCTGATCTCAGTATTGGAGTCACTAGGATAATGACTTAGGGGTTTTCTAACCAAGTTAGAAAAGAAAGATTAACATTTTCCAAACTGCCTGCTTTATTTTGAAGTCCTGGCTGGTGAGGTCTGTGCCCACAAAGTAATTCCCTTGCTTGTAAATCTCTTGCTCAAAAGTCTCTCAATTTGATGGTGCCATTTCTGATTTAAAACAAACAAACAAACAAACAAAAAACACACTTCAGTTTTTAAATAGCCTTTTCATTCCTGGCAGAAACTGGTGTTTTCTGAATACCTAATGAGAACCTAATGTCTCTGAAAACCAGGACTGCTGTTACAAATATCTTCCCAAGGATAAATAAAGCTGTTTAGGAGGCCTGTTGGAATGAAAAGCAATTCAAATGTGCCCATGGTGCACAAGAGGCAGCCCCAAGTCAGGATCAGGGAGATCCCACCCGGTGTCCTTTGAGAAAAAGGCATTCAAATAAGTTGTACACTTCGCAAAGCTTCCTTGAGGCTTTAGTTTCCTTTTGTTTATAAAAAAAATAGGTAGCATTTTCCTCTTTAACTGCAAAAGTACCGTGCAAGTTTCTCACATGGTGTTTGAAGCCAAAAGGCCTCCTCTTCACATCCTGATTTTCAACCCACTGAGTTGTAGAGATAGTGAAATCTTTTTGTCTCATTGGTAAAGAACACCAAGGCATGGCATCAGCAACCAGCTCCCTTTGGAGACCATCCTTGTTCCTGGTTTCTTTGGCCTTTAGATAGGGATCTTCTGCTGACGTCAGTGGGAGTTGGATGAGACCTCAAAGGCAGTTGCTGGATTGAAAATCTTGACATGAGTGTGATTTCACCCCCTCATGATCAAAAAGTCACTGAGGTTCTTATCTGATTGTTCACTAAATAGATATATTGAAGTCAGAAGTAGAACAGGGAAATCAAGAGCCCAAAACTGGCAGAGCTGTTGCAGTTTTTGAGGAAGTCTGAACACTGGAGGGATCACTGGTGTGTTCAAATGATAGAATGGTTTGGGTTGGAAGGAACTTTAAAGATCATCTCGTTCCAACCCCTGCCACGGGCAGGGACACCGTCCACTGGCCCAGGATGCTCAGAGCCCCATCCAACCTGGCCTTGGACACTTCAGGGATGGGGCAGCCACAGCTTCTCTGGGCAACCTGTGCCAGGGCCTCCCCACCCTCCCAGGGAAGAATTTCTTCCCAGTATCCAATCTAAACCTGCTTTCTGTCAGTTTGAAACCATTCCCCTTTGTCCTGTCACTCCAGGCCCTTGGAAATAGTCTTTCTCCATCTTTCCTGTAGGACTCCCTTCAGGTCCTGGAAGGCCACAATTAGGTCACCCCAAAGCCTTCTCTTCTCCAGGCTGGACAATCCCAACTCTCTCAGCCTTTCCTCACAGCAGAGCTGCTCCATCCCTCTGATCACCTTGGTGTCCCTCCTCTGGACTCGCTCCAACAACTCCATGTCCTTCTTGTGCTGGGCCTCCAGAGCTGGAGGCAGCACTGCAGGTGAGTCTCCCCAGAGCGGGGCAGAGGGACAGAATCCCCCCCTCCCCTGCTGCCCACGCTGCTTTGGGTGCAGCCCAGGACACGGGGGGGTTCTGGGCTGGGCCATGTGCAGCCTCTCACCCACCAGCACCCCCAGGTCCTTCTCCCCAGGGCTGCTCTTGGCATTAAAATTAATAAATTGTAACTCAGGGCTTCCATTTCCAGTCTATTTTGTGGAGTCCACATGCCACAGCCATGGCTGAGGGGAATATCTTGGCACCTGCCTCATGTTGGAGCTCCATCACCTCCGTATTCCAGCCCATCCTGAGGGGCAAATCATGCCCCCATCCCTGGGAGGCAGCGAGGTGTTACCTCGGCTCAGGGTGTCTGTAACACTTGCTCTCTGTACCTGGAGTCTCTCCTGTAAAATGTGGAGCAGGGGCTGTAGTGACACTTTTACACAACAGCTCCAAGGTCACAGCCTCGCTCTGCTGCCAAGCCGCCCGCTCATCCTTTAGTTTCCAGGGCAGGAATTGTAGAGACAAGGGCAAAGATGTTGTCTTTGGAGCAGGAAGGGTGGGCAGAGACACCTGCAGGGGAAGGAGCTGCTACCAATGGCAGTGAACTGCCTGGGGGCAGCACGTAGGGAGAGCACGTATTCCTGGTATTCCTGGAGGAGGGAGAAGCCACAGCAGATGGCGGCTCGCTAGAAACATTAAAGCAGCTAGTACAGAAACAGGATGTGGCACCGAGGGTCGGTTCAAACTGTTCCAAGGGGAGCTCTGGCTCCACTGGGAAATGAGAAACCTGCCTTAATTTCCCTCCTCAACACCAGAAGGTCCAGGCCTGCATATCCCATTTCCCCCCAGAAGAGGGACCTTGACACTACCAGATAACCTGAGGAGGGTGGTGGGAGGAGGAAGAGGAGGAAGAAGAGGAGGAGGAGGTGAGATGAGCTCTCTCTGCATCGGAAAGATCCATCTCCTGTCACACCCACTGCACTGGTAACATTACTACTGACAGGAAGTCCATTGTGTAATACACACCAACCTGCTCTCCAACTGCCCCAGTATTAGTGCATCTGTTGCTCTTTGGATGGTGACATTTCTTAGGTAGCCTGGAATTCTGTGCTGAAGAGCCTGGAGCAGCTGAACCCAGCATGGTTCACAGGGTACTGCTTTCAGCTGTGGGACAGGCATCTCAGAACATCTGAGATATTTAAAATCTACACATGTGATAAATCACTTAGCCTTAGAGAAATGGAATCCTTTAGGTTGGAAAAGGCCTCCAAGATCATCGAGTCCAACTTCTGACTGATCACCATCTTACCAACTAGACCATGGCACTGAGTGCCACTTCCCGTCTTTCCTTAAACACCTCCAGGGATGGGGACAGCCCATTCCAATGCTTGACAACCCTTTACATTTACAAATACATTAAGCACTTCCTTAACTTCAAATATATCCAGAGCTGGGAACCACTATTGTCCTCATTCCCAAGACAGATTGTTTTGGATATTCCTCCCCTCTCTTTCCATTGGATGATTGTCAAAAAAAGCTCTTTTATTGTCCAAAGCATAATTGTTTTGCTTAGGTACAAGGCACACTTTGTAGAAGAGTAAAGCGATTAAAAATGCACAGATATTTGCAGTATGTTTTATAAGTGCTAAACTAAAATGTGATTTTAAAGAAATTTGTATGAGCTGAAGGCACTGCCTTTGTATTTGCCATTAAAGTGCTTTTTTTTTTGGAGGAATACTGAATTGAGTGATGCAAGGAGATAAAGAACTAAGCTTGTGTTTTCTCATGAGATGTAGCTCTGAGATATAGTTAAGGGAAGAAAAAGGTAATCCCATTAAAATAGAATTTGTAAGATTCTGTTAAAAATCATTTCCTGAGTAAACAGTATCTCAATTCCTTAGGTGTCTCCCATTCTGGAAGAGAAATCTGGTGCACCAGTGTGGAAAAAAAAACCAAACCACAACTTTACAAAAAGAATGCTACTTTTATTTTCAAATGCTGTAAAAAGCCTCATATAAATTTTTATAATGCTTCTATGTAACTTTCCCAACCACAGCTAATGAAACAGTCTAGGAAAAATAGAGCAGTTGCCATTTCGACTCAGAGGACGAGCTGCTGTGAGATCCCGTGCTGGAAGGACAAGGTACAGTGTTACAATGCCTGTGGGACTGAGTAAGTGAGAGCACTTCCTAAGCATTCACTGGCTAAACTGCAGCATTCCCTGCTGGCTGTGGCACAGAGGGATTGTCCCCTCTTGGGAAGGAGACGCCACATCCCTGCCCTCTGGGGAACTTCCCCCCTCCGGGGCTGTTTTCCATACTGAATCCAACGGCTCAGGTGTTTAACAACTGACCTATAAAAAGAACACTTATGTAACTGTCCAGCAAGGCAAATTCAACAGTGCAACACTGGATTTCTGAATGCTGGCAAGTTTTCCTTTTGTAAACTCCTTCTGCACTCCAAACAAGCCTTGCTTATGTCCTGTACCTAAGGCCACTCACTCCCGCTGGTTGGAGATGGCACGAAGTGCAAAAGCGCAGCTGCAGCTCCCAATCCAAGCTTCCTCCCCAGTTCCAGGAAATTCAGATCCAGGCCCTTCACCTCCATCAATGCACTCAAGTTTTCCCTGCTGGAATAGGTTAAACTTCCCAGCAAAGCTCTGCTAACGATTTGCATACAACAATTCCATGTTTTAACAAAAACAGACTCCCAGAAAATAAATTTTCACATGGTTGCAATCATCAAGCCATTTCAGGATCTTTGGTACTCCAAGAATAAGAAAAATAAATGGCACAGTGACAAACTTCACCAAAGGAAAACACACAACCATCCAAAGGAATCAGACAAAAATAACAAAGGATATGTTGTACTTCCACTTTTTTTGAAAGCCAGTGTACAATAACCTGCTGTTCTTTTTAATCCATTATAGTGTCACAGTTTCACCTTTAAAAAAACCAAACCCCTATCATCCTAAAAGCAGCAGTTAATATTGTTTAACTTGACTTACTGATTAAAATAATGCTATGTTTTAAAAAAAATTAATTAAAAAAATCAACTACCACAATACAGGAGTTTATGCTAGATAGGCTGCAGGCTGTTTCCCTATGGATATAACTCCTATGTGAGCACTGATATGATTAATCATCTGCAGTTTTAAATGGGTAGTATTACCTTGAGTGTTACAAATAGAAGGGTTGAGCTTTTGCCCGAGTTTGTAAACCAGTGAGTATGTACAGACATAGTTGTTTAATAGATAGCTTTAAATTAAGTGTGTATTTATCTGCCCTTCCCCAAACCCCACAGGAAAAAAAAATAGATCACCAGTATCACTGAGCATTTGCAGTTTCCATGAAACTTGTCTTAGCAAGTCCAAGCAAAGACTTGTTTTTAGGTCATGTTAAAAGGGTCAGTGTGGGCTTTTGGAAGGTGGTGCTTGCAGGAATTCCAATTCCAGTGCACACAGTGCCCCAGGAATGAGCCTGGAAATGAAACCCAAGAAAAATTGTTTTGAATAGCAGTGTCCTTTTGGGGCCAAGTTTCATCTCGGGTGTTTTCTGCCTGAGCTCCTCTGCCTTGAACTGAAGGCCTTTGAAAAGGCATTTCCTTTCCCGAGAAGCCTCAGGAGCTGTTGGGGCACTGGCAGGATGAAGTCTGGAGGGTGGATTTAAGAGAGTCATTGTTTTTGGACAGTCTTTGGTTGGCCATAGGTTGAGCTTCAGCATACTGGAGAATTTCTGAGGGACCTTGTCCCAACAGCAGTAAACGGGCATTAATTAG
Organism: Manacus vitellinus; assembly: GCF_001715985.3. Lineage (NCBI taxonomy): Eukaryota > Metazoa > Chordata > Aves > Passeriformes > Pipridae > Manacus > Manacus vitellinus. The sequence goes on along the minus strand of NW_021940729.1, from coordinate 2,702,844 downwards.
CACAAGGTCTGGGGAGAAAACCTGGGAGATCCATGAGCTGTTCCCACCTAAGTCCACCACTGAGGCAAAAGTTTAGCTTAGGTATGTTCTGATATAACCCTGTGTAAACTCTGGGCCCTGAGGCACTGGCTGCTCCTCGTGGATGAGCTGGAGACTGCAGCTTTTTTGTATAAAGAACAGATATGAGATGCTTGAAGGGAGACAAAACACTGGAGGAAAGGCATCACTGAAGCCCTGGAGGAACCCAGCAGCTGGATCAGGGAACCCAGCTGGATCAGGAAAGGCTACCTGCACATCAGAAAGGCACTGATGCACAGAAATCTTGCTGGTAAATGGTCTCTTAGGCAGCAGATGAAACCCCCCAGTGTGTTTTCAAAGCATACAAGTCCTTCAGAACAGCTGATACAGCAATAGATATTTCTCTAATGGCATTCCAACAGTCACTTTCATATTGCTGCAAAAGCCAGACTAATGGAGTCTTTCCTACTGGATGCCCAAACATCCTGTGCTTCAATCTGAGGGGGCTGCAGAGGTTTTAGGGTGCCTTTCACTGGTGTTCATCCCATGGCCACATTAGAGGGAGACACTACAAGGAGACAGAGCCCACTGGAGAGTCTGAGCCTCCTGGGACACTCCACTTCCCCTAGTTGGGCAGAGGCTGCTCCAGAGCATTCTGGAAAGAAAAGGGTTCCTTCTGCCTGGAACTTCTTAGGGAGAAAAAAAAAAGAGAAAGCCCCAATTTGATCACTTTTCTAGAGTACATTTTGCACAGAGAAAAAAGGCTGCTTGAATTATGAGCAGCACTAAGATGATGTGCTATACAGCAGAGGCAGGAATGCAGTCCTAGAAACTCTACCATCCCTTCAAAACTTTGTATATCAGAATGTTTCCCTTCTGTTAAACAACATCTTGCTCATTTCTATTCAGATTCCTCTATTCTCCTGGAGCTGCCAGCAGGCATCACCACCTTGAGCAGCAATACCCATCAGAAATACCACTACTGAAATCAGAAATGCCCCTACACAGACCACAGATCCCACTGCCACACACAGTGGGAAAAGGAAGGGATGATGGGCTGATAAAGTCCTAGACTGGGGGGAAAATGAGAGCAGAAGTAGGACACTGCTATTTAAAATAATTCCATGGGGTATCTGCAGACCACAAATGGAAAACCCTCGAGCACCTGCTCAGAGAAGTTGGCAAATGTGGGCAATTTTATTTTTTTTTCATACTGCATATCTAAACCCCAGCAGGTGAGCAGGCCAACAAACAACGCTGCACCAAATGATATGTTTTCCCTCCTGGGTGGATTAGATGGTTTACAGTACAAACAAAGCCACAGTACAGAGAGGCAGCATTAACCGTTATCCACACATAGGTAGTGCAGGAAAAGGGATGCACGTTCCTTTTATTCCAGTACCTTTGTATAATAAAGTTAACAAAAATATTCAAATATTTAAAAAAAAAAGAAAAAAGAAAAAAGAAAACAAAACAAAATTAAAACCAAGCCAGCTGGCACTGCCAACCAATTCCTGTAGTAGTCTCAGAAATCCTAATCCTGTAGAATTTCCATGTGAAGTCGATGCGCACCAGAGTCAATGTGTTGATAACGAATGCCAAGCAGGTCTGGTGATGCACTACCTGAGGTTTGTGGTTTCAGTTCCTTCTGGGGGTTCATGTCCTGCCTCACAACTTCCCAGCTTTCATGTAGGAAGGGATGGAGCCACGCTGAGTAAGCCCTTCAAACCTCTTGTAGGTGTAATTGAGGAAAACCCAGTCTTTAGATTTGTAGTCAGGCTCCGTTGTGTTTGGCACTGGAATTCAGAGACAAAAAGCAAACACATGGGAAAAAACCCAAACAGTTAAAACCAGTGCTGCCCCTGAGAGGACTTTTCACAGATATAGACAGCCTTGAACTCTTACTTCCCTCCCAGCAGAAATTCCTGGAAGAAATCCTGTGTTTAATCAGGTCAGTTGCCTTTTGTCAATGGTCTGAGAAGAGCTGAGTTTTCTGAATATTCTTAGTTTTCAGCTTCCGAATATAATTCTGAAGTTGAAAAGGGGTTTTTTTTGTTTGTTTTGGGATTTTTTTATTATGGCTACACACTGCACCAGGCTCCCAGACCTTGAGAGAAACCTCTCACACACCCACAGGAGACAGGATTACAAAACCCTTAACATTTATGATGCTCTAAGCACAACAAACACATTTATACACCACAAACAAGACATATCCAAGTTCTCCCAAGAGAATATTAACTCTCCGAGGACTTCTTCTCTGCTTAAAGCTTCAGCAAGGCTTGCACAGCCTCATTTATGTGCAGGCTGCCATCCTGCACGCTGACAGTCGCTGGGCTTCTACATTTACCTCTCTGGCTTCTGCTTTTATACCCTTGTAACAATATTTCCAACTTAAAATGCCAAACACACCAATATCAAAGTTTGTATTTAGGGATCTGCAAGTACAATATCACTGCCAGTGGGTCTGAAGTGCCAAAACAACACAAATGCTCTAGGCATTACTCAAATGTGGACTTAAACAGCTTTACTGAGGCACTAGAGATAGGTTGTTTTGCATTAAAAGGAGATTTTAATGCAAAGTCATCAAAGGACAAATTTCCTTGCCATTACATAAAAGCCATTTCGGAAAAAGAAAACCACAAACCCAGATTTTGTATAATTCTTATGCATAATGTTTTACCAGAATCTGCATGACAGGAAACTGTACTGCTTTCTGTGCAAACTATTTTTACTAATTGATTGAACTCTTAAATTTTCTGGGTTTCTTTTATTTTCTACTCCAAAGTCCTAAGGAAGAAGAAACTCTAAGGGATCCCAGGTTTACACTTATATTTCAAAGGAAGTCTCTAGGTGGAGTCTGAGTATGAGGGTATCAGAAAAATGATTATAAACAACAAGCAAAGCTCCTGTGGAGTACTTCTGGCTTGTTAGAGATGGAAACGTGGAATTTCCAGTGACAGTCTCACCTGGCTGTAAAATATCAGACTCAGGGAATTCATCAAAATTGGAAGTATCATCAATACTTTTGATTTCTATTGGGATTGCAGCTGGTCTTTCCCTGCAAGCAGAAATAAATACCAGCATAGTGAATAGCAGGAAAAGACACCAAGTTACAGTTTTGTTTAACTCAGGCTTTTACAGTACAACACCCCTTTAATTCAGAGCACAAAAGTTCCCCTGGGTCCATCAAGGTGTGTCTGACTCACCTGTTTCTGGCATTCACTCATTCCCTATCTAGCACTGGGATCTTCCTGGCAGGCTTGGGGAAAACATCATTTTCCCATTAACTGGAAGAGCATTCCAGGCTTATCTGGTTCCCAGGTATCACTGCCATCACGGGCCCAGCCTACCCAGCCCAGCAGGATTTCGCTTGCATTTGGAGCCATCAGATGTGCTGCTTTCCAATCCCAGTGCTCATCCAAGCACCTTCCCACTGCAGCTTCTGCTCCTGCCACTGTCACCAGCATCTCCCATCCCAAACAGGTTGGCTCTGACACATTCCTGCTTCAGCAGCCCCACAGTTAGGGAGCCCTGGAAAGAGTTTTAAGGTGGTTTGGAAACTGCCCACGGGATATGTCCCACGAAAGCCTTCCCACTGGGACACGGCCCTGTGGGAAAGGCAAGCATTTCCAGCTGGGAACTCAGACAGTTGTGATTATTACAGTTACAATTAAATCCAGAGCAACCTGAGGCATCTCAAGGCAGTTAAACTCCGATCAGATCCATGAGTGTCAGCAAGGCCTGAACACCCACCTACTGCCTGCAGCTGCCTTTCAAAATCAAAGATAAATTGGAAATAATCATCCTTGACATCATAGTACATGAAATTCTTGCTTTCATGGCTTTTATTCTCTCTCCAAAATGTGTGTGTATATATTACCTGATATGTCCCCAGTCTACTCCTTCAAAAAAGGGATGACTTTTTATTTCCTCTACTCCGTTGCTACCAATTCTGTTTTCCGAGTCAGTACAAAACCTGAAAAAGGGGAAATAAAATAAAGGGAATGTTACAATAAATGCAACCAGAAGCAACAGTATCCTGCAGCAAGAATTTCAGGAGGTTGCATCCAGGAGAGATGAAAAACAGAAGCAGAATATTGTGAGTCACAAAAGAACAGTTACAATGCCAACAACTTCCACCTTTTCTGAACTTTTGCATCCCCATCTTAGAGGTCTGTGAAAAGTTGCTGCATGTTCCAGTCCTGTAAGATTAGTTTGGAATGGAGGCTTAAATTCCTTACTCAGAGGCTGGAGTAGCCTCTGAAGCATCTCACCCAGGAGAGGGTGAGAATTCCAATGCTCACCCAGGAATTCCTTAAATCCCAGCTGTCCTTTGTACGTGCGACATTTTTTTTAATGCTGCCCTTGCAGACTTTTTGAGGGTGGCAAAAGGTGTCACAGTGAGGGAGCTCACACAAAAAGAGAGCTTTGTAACATGATGTGACACCCACAAACAAAAAAGTTTGGTCTTGCCCAGTGTGGAGTCCTCTGGAGACCTCTTGGAAATGGGAAACACTTGGCAGCATAGGCAGGGTGTTTTGACCTCATTTTAGTAGATTATCTCCAACTAAAGATGTTTGACCCTAATTTAAATCTTTCCATGTATGGAGACAAACTAATAAATGCCAGTAGTCATTGTATGAGTAAATTCATGAGCAAGACACACTAACAAATATACTGAAATAATCAAAAACTCCCCAAGCACAGCCAGGACTGAGGAGGAAGAATTCCCTGGCAAGGAACTCAGGATGCTGACAACATGTGGGAAGGCTGAGCAGAATACTGGAGAAATAGATACTGAAAATGCACTAAAACTGTTTTACACAATGAGGATTAGCAATAATTAAATGATTTGAGCTGTTGGTATCACTGCAACTGGATTCAGGATCACTGTTTTATTAGTTATGTTTTTGTGTGCTACTGCAGCATTGCTTGAATAATAAATAATAATAAATTCTAATTTTGTGAAGTACAGTCCCTTCTGCCTGCAACAAAACTGTGGAAGTTTCTAATATTAATTTTGAAAGGAAAAAAAAAAAAAAGGAGGAAAAAACACCAAAGCCAAAACCCACCCACCTCCCCTCCTCTCAAAACCTCTGAGGACAAGGGAGCATTTCTGCCTGACCTTGTCACTAAACCCCTCACAAAAACTTCCGTGCAAACTGATTAAAATGGATTAAAAACTGGAATTTCAGAAAAAGCGAGCAAATCCAAAGCATCCAAAAATTTCTGTTCAGTGCATTAAATGCTGGTGAGCAGTTATTTCTTAGTCTCCTCTGGGAAGAGAAAAGTTGTGTGTTAATCCCTTTTTTCTCCCTCTTTTTTCCTTGTCTGCTCTGTTTCTCCTGATACCATGGTCCAAATCAAGATGATTCCAGCTTATTCCTTCATGTGAAACACATGGCAAAGGGGGGGAAAAAAAATCCATCAAGGATGGTGACACAGAAGAAACCAACTGTCCCTCCAACATGAAACTTCCTTCCTGCAGAACGGGAATTGAATCCCATGGAAGATGCCCCCGGCTGAGCAAGTGGGGCTTTTCTTACTGACCTTAGGATTAAATCCTTGGCTTTGTCCGAAATGGGCACCTCTGGAGGAAATACCAATGTTTCTTTCCAGTTCATGACTTTCCTGTAAGTCTCCTGTGGGGTTTCTGAGCAGAAAGGTGGATACCCTGCACAAATAAACAGGAAACTAAGGAGTTTTTCCCAGGAGAGCAAAGTGACCCGGGCCTCTGCTTTTGTCAGCAGGGCTCCCAAATCTCACAAGCCCCAAAGTTTCCTCTTTTGAACAAATTGACAAATGTTACCTTTGAACAATTTTCAAGTTCTTTAACTTACCTATTAACATTTCATACATAATCACTCCCAAAGACCACCAGTCACACAGTTTGTTGTACCCAGTCTGCATAAACACTTCTGGTGCAATATAGTCTGGGGTTCCAACAGTGGAATAGGCCTGGAAAAAAAAAAGGAACAAACTCTTTAAAAGATGAAAACATTACAGTTTTACACTTTGCAAAACCTTTTCCTGGGCATTCACATATATTTGGATGGACAAGAATAAGTATGAAAATTCACAGTAAATAAAATGCCAATATTATTCTTTTATATGAGTAAACACAGAGAACCTTGCAAGTAAATGGAAATCATCTTCCTAAACGTGCTGAAACCAGGGAATATTCCCACTGCAATAGGAGAAGGACATTTTAGTCAGAGTTTTAGGTAGCTCTGCATTTTATTCAACAGACCAGGGACATTTAGAGTTGAGCCAACGGAAAACCAAAAATGGGGTTCCTTTTCCAAAATGTTGATGCAAGTTGATTTTGGCTTTTTCTTCTCTCTGTTGTACTGGTCTACCCCCACAGTTCTGCCACATCTGTCTTTACTGACCTGGAGATGCAGTTTTTTCAGGGATCTAATTCCAAGCAGGAAGAGGGTTGTAGAATAGAGTCCCTATGAGGCAGCATGTCTCATGAGGGAAGAAGAGACAACCCAAAACACCTTTTGGGAATAGTGCAGTAGATCACTTTTTAAATGGAGTGTGCAAAATAAAAAGTCACAAAATGTGAAAATTGAATTTTTTTGCAGCTGCTGCTTGGGGAAAATCATGGACAGGGATGAAACTGCAATCCCAGAGACAGACACTTTCCTTTGGTTCAGTTAATGCCAAAGCTCTCTTTATTATGTGACCATTCTTCACTATAACGCTGCTGCCAACACTCCAGTGCCAACACACTCCCAAAACATAATGATTTATGTTTTGAGGGTTTGGGGCAAAAAACTCCAAATATTTTTTAATGAACTCACCAGCTGTCGCCTGTTCTTCTTCCATGTTTCTGCTTTCCTCTTGGAGTTCATATTCTGAAATGCTAATTTGAAAAATAGTTATTAGATAATAAATTAATTTATGAGAATTAAGAGAAAAAAAGATGGGTAAGATTGCATTCTTAAACAATAACTTTTGTATCTTTAGAATCCTTTAGTCTGGAAACAAATATTCAGTTATAACTGAAACAAGGGGGACATTAGAATAACTACTGTCCAATTCACATGAAACTCATGTAAGTAGGACATATAACCAGCAATTCTAAATTAGAACTTGCTAAAAGTTTTAGAGATTGATCCAAGATCAGCTTCTGAAAAGCTTCATGAGATTGTCACTGATTCCAGTTCCTTGGCACATGGATCCCATGTCCCTCCTGAAAGATCATTTCTGTAACTTCACTAACATTAAATTACCATAATTATAGACACATTACATTAAGAATTCATATCTAATGTGCAAACATATGGGAACACCATAGAAATCATAATTTCTTTCCTGTCCCAGGGAACAAGCATTTCCAGTTTTCCAATGAAATGCAATCAGCCTGCCCAGTCTTGCTTATCCCAGCATGAACACGTGTCCCATGTACAGCTGCAGCTCCAAACTATTTAAGTGTTTAACTGGGGCAGCTTATACTCACAGAAGTCACTTGGTGGGTTGTGGGTGAGGTTCCTGTAGAACTCTGTCCTGTGAGCTTTCTTTAGACCTGTGCAGAGCCCAAAATCAGACAGCTTTACATGACCCTAAAAGAAAAAAAAAATCAGAGAATATGAAAACATTATTTAGAAAGGCAGTGCTTGGGAAAATAAAGGTTTTAATAACTGCACACACTTTCACAGGACAAGCAGGCAAATAAAGTCTGAACCTTGATGTACTGGCAGAGTGGGTTTTCTCTCGAACAGGTTATTTTTCTCCCAAAATGGTCATATCTACAATTTTACAATAGCTGAGGGCAGCTACTTTGCCAGGTTGTGTTTTGAAACTGGATACCACTGTGACTGAGAAATGCTCCAGGACAAAATTCCTTTGCCTTGTTTTGGCTTTAATCAGGTTGCCAGGCATCAGTGCTGGATAGAACCTCTCAAACCTTACAGCCTTGTGTAGGTTGTGATAATGGTTGGGCTGGATGGTCTTAGAGGTCTTTTCCAAACTCAACAATTCCAGGATTTTGTGATGATTAACCGGGCTCACTTTATGGTCAGTCTGAGAGTGTTGTGAGGGGGAATAAAATCAGAGAACTGTAGGAATTCAACTGATTACGTTCCAGTTACTTCAAGGTGCAGGAAAGCAAGTGGATCACTTTTTAATGAATATGAGCATCTGGACACCCTAAGTGAGTCTTCTCCCTTAAAAGTCCTGCTTTGTAAGGCTTCCCAACAAAACCCAAGAGGGATTTTGCTTTGTTAGAGCACACAGGGAAAGTACAGTGACCATTTCTAAATCATGGCGGTGGCACTACTGGTTCCCACCGAGCAGCACTGTGACCTACAGACTGGGATCTTGGCAGTTTAACGTGCACAGGACATGCCTTGGCATCCAGCAGAAGGTTGTCTGGCTTAATATCCCTGTGGATAAATCCCAGTTGGTGAATGGCATCTATGGCCAGCACAGTTTCAGAGATGTAGAACTGTGTCTCCTCCTCTGACAAGGTGTCTTTCTTCATCAGCAAGGTCATCATGTCTCCTGAGCAGAGAGAGGAAAACCCCGTTTAGGAACCAGAACATTTCAATCACCAGACTCTAGGAAAACCCAGTAGAATCCAAATTTAACCTTGGAACTGGCCTTACAGCTACTAATTATAAAACTGTTACTGCAAAGACCTACAAACCCAACTGACTTTTTCAGTAAAGTGGGTGTGAAGCTGTTAAAAATCCTAAACAGGGATTTTAATTGGACAGCCCAGAAAAACATAGTGAATTTTAACACACATTACACTTATTGCACAATGGCTTTTTCGTAATTTCTTTTTACTGTCAATAACTCCAGCAGTAAGTAGTAGAATAGTTATTTAATTCAAGTCTACTTAACACTCCTTTATAACCTTTCCCCTTCCCCTAAAAATCAGGAATGGTCACATGCCTGGAACTTCATTTAACCAAAAGTTAAGGAAGAAGTGCCTGTACCACCCAAAGCCACAGCACACAGCTCACCTCCAGGTAAGAACTCCATGATCAGGTAAAGATTCCTTTTATCCTGAAAGCTGTAAAACATTTTCACTACCCAGGCTCCATCTGCTTCAACCAAAATATCTCTTTCAGCTCGGATATGGGCCACCTGAAATTTTTTTAAATTACTGTTATTAAAGGACAATGAAATATTTCAACATAATTTTATATTCCTAGTCCTATAAAATATTTTTCACGATGCTTAGCAGAAACCCCTTATTTTCATGTACTTTTTCTACTCATTTGTCATAGTTTTTTACTAGATCCTACAAAGTCCTCAAAAATTATCCCCCAGAAACCTACAGAAGTTAACTCAGTGTTGAAAATAACAGTTCACACCACTTTGCAAAAGAAATCTCTAGAAACACAACTTGTTAAGCTGGTTTTGTTTGTTAGAAAGAATAGACAAAGCTGGTGGAAAAGATGGAAGTGTTTCTCTAGTGAAATACAAGGCAAATGATGGGTAAGGTTTGGACTAAAGTTACTTTTAATCTGCCTTTTCACTTGAGAAATCCACCCTTGATTTCTTTGCTAAAGTACTTTTAGCTAAAAAAGTCAAAGCAAAAACCAAACCAAACAAAAAAAAATCAAAGCAAAGAACCATAACAAGACAAAACCCAACTTAAAAAGCAAAACAAAGGAAAACAAAGTCAATGAAACACCTGTTGGTATCTCACCTTTAAGAGTTTTTACTTTGGAAGGGATTATTTCTCAAGAAACATGTCCCTTGAAATGGAGTTTTACAGATTCAGTACTATAAGGTCCATCTTGATGAGCAGAGCAAAATAAAGTCTTTGTCACTATTCCAAATTGGTTGTAAATCAAATATTTTTAAAATGCTGTTCCATGACCTTATTTCCTAATTTCTGCTTCTTTTGTGCCGTGGTGGCAACTCCACAGACCCTCACTGGGTTTCAAAGGCTTCAAAGACGGCAAATATTTTCCAGACAGGCTAAGTTTGGAATTTAGGGGATTTGTACACCACAAACCTGCTCTTTCTCCAGCATATCTGCTTTTCTTAGGATCTTCATTGCATAAATATGACCTGTGTCCTTCTTCTGAACCAGGCGTACCTGTGATAGGAGATACAACCCAGTCGGTCTTCCCTGCATCAGAAACCACATCCTGGCACGGAATTCTCCTGGAAGGCTCCCAATTGCCAGGCATGGACAAGTTCTTTTGTTAAATATTTAAAAATACAGTGGAAAAAAGAATATTTCTACATGGCATACAAAAAGTTGTGGCTTTAGGAAAAGCGAGCAGGCATAGTAAATTCCAGGCAGGCTGGGACTGTGCAAGCTGAAATTCAGGAGTGGATATAACTGAGGTGACACATGGCAGGAAGGAGGTTTATGAAGAGCTGTGCAACTGCAAATCCATCATTTCATGGGCAACATCAACTTGGAAAGCCATGGGAAGCCAAGGGCCTTGAGAAATTGGTGCAGGTAATTAATTACCAGACTTATCCCCTATGGAGAGCTGCACAAACAGCTCCTCTTCTGCAATAAAACTCCCCACCTGGAACTTTTTATTCTGTAATTAAAATGTTTTAATGCCACAAACCTCCCCAAATGCTCCTCTTCCTATAACTTTCAAAGACTCAAAGTCATCCAGGCCAAGTCTGGTCCTCTTCAGCCTCAGAAACTCTGTTTCCTTGCGAGCGTGTTGGGACCTGCGCAGCTTTTTCTGAGGAAACACGGGAATTTCTAAGTCATTTGACAGCAGAAACTCAGGATATGCAATCTCCCTTCTCTCTCTGGAATCCCAGTGGGAGAGGCAAATGTAAAAGGAGAGGTGTTTCTGGTGCTCAGGCACCTGCCAGACTCTGTGCCTGGATACAGCACCGTTTAAAGCCACAAGATGGCATCACACACCCACATTCCTTCTCCTGTTTCCCAAAAGATCCACAAAACCTCAGGAATGACCCAACACCTCTTCCTACTTATTTCCCTGCCTATCCTGAGGGCAGACATGGTGTAATGGACCTCAAAAAAGCAACTTAGTGACCAAAGCTCTGTGAGATGGTAACCAGAGATCCCTCCTCATCCGCATCCACATCCAAACGGAGCAAAGCTGGGCCAGTTTGTTGTTTAAATCAAGGAAACATGGTTCAGCATTTTGCTTTCTAAGCACATCCTACCTTTTTTCCCCTTGCCAAATATAATAGCAAACAATTTTAATCTTTGAAAAACATGCTGTGGCCATGTGTCATAAGAACTAAGGGTAGCATGAAAAGCCTTAGCCAGTCTTATTGGAAGGATGATTCAAGCATATTCCTAGCTTCCCTAATAAACAATTTTTTTTAGAGGGGCAACACTTTACAAAATAAAACTTGCTGTCTCGCTGGGTGATGTTTCTGTAGGCTCCTCAAATCCTATTTTTGAAGCGGTTTTTAGGGTTATTTAAGTAATATTTTTACCTCCTCATCTGCAAGGCCTTCCTCTTCCATAGCCACTTCTAGCTTCTTCTGCCTGCCAAGGGGAGAAACAGGGGATTATTTATTAAAACCCAAACATAACACTGCAGCAAGACAACACCTTTGCTTCACATGTTCCAAACACTAAAGAATTTGCCTCAAATGAAAATGTAAAGGCTCACAGCCCACTCCACCCAGTTACTCATTTGTGCCCAAAGCTGTCAAAAACAGAGAAGCAAATTTAAGCACATACCTCTGGATTTGCAGAATTAGGCATTAAATATATAATAATCACTCTAATGACTTACATTTCTTCATATATATCTTGAATTAAGGCTGGTTTTATCAATTAGGATTACAAACCAGAATAAAAATGGCTTTTTCACTGTTTCTGTCTCAGCTCTACCTCCAAAACCTCCAGCTTTCACCCCCACCAGTCCAAGGCTCTTCCAACTTGTGCCATGCCAGGCTAGGAGGCTCTGAGTGGGGAGCAAAGCCTGGGAATACCCTACAGCTGGCAGGGGGTCAGCACATGGCAATGTGGCTGCTGGACCCCTCTTTTTCCACCCTCAGGACACTTTTTGACAGCATTGACAGGATGCAGCTTTCCAAAGGCTGGTTATTCACGGGCAGCAGCCAAGACTTGAAAGGCTGGTGGTGTCTTTCTGCACTCGGGGAAGGACAGCAGGATCCCCCAAATCAAAGTCCCTCAGTAGACAGTCTGTTCTCCCAACTGGAGTCAACTCCATTACATGGAATAATGAGTAAATGTGATGAAGAGAGAAGCCCTGCTGCTTGAGTGAAAACCCCTCAATTAAAAACATATTCCCAGGGGAGTGATAATTTCACACACTAATGACAATCTAAGACACAACACTCATCACAATCACACACTTGGGGCTTTGACGCTTCACTCAAGTGGCACTTCAGTGCTCCAGGGACGGGACTGGGCTCTCAGAGTAGCTCAAGTGGTGCTGACCAACGCATTCAAACTTCCCACGGGGATGGAAGAACAAGCACCACCAAAAGCAGGAAAAGCTGCAGAGGGGTGGGAGGGAGCAGAGGCAGTACCTGGTCTCCCTCTCCTCATGCTGGATGATGAGGTTGCTGTAGAAGTTCTCCAGGGTGAGTTTGGCCACTGTGACTCTCTCCCGGGTGTGGTTGCTCATGGGAAAGGATGTTGTGGTCCCTGCAGTCATCGCCATGGTAACATGTACTAGAACACAGCATGGCAAACCATTACTCACTCCAGAAAAAAAACAGCCCTCTTTCCCACTCTCCATCTCCAAACTCTCCAGAATTCCCAGGGAAGGCACTATTCTTCAGATACATGAAACCCAGTTAAAGAACTTTATTATCAAATTATCCTGAGAGAGCAAGATATGCTTCCCACTCTCTGAAAAAATAACATGTTGGCAAAATCAACAATAACATGTTGGCTGAATCAGAGCGAAGAATGATGGAATGATGCAGGGGTAGCTTGTCCACAAATGAGGAAAATGTCCCTCTGGAAGATCTGAGCCAGCCTGGGGGAAGGAAAAGGAAGCACAGCACAGAAAGGAAAAGGGGAAGGTGAGAGGAAGACCCCACAGCTGGACATGTCACAACCCTCACCCTCTGACAATTCCAGAAACTACGAAAAGACCAGGATAAAATGAATAAAGGAAATGGATAAAACCCCTAATCCCAATCCACAGGAGAAGCTGCTTCAAGGATAGAAAACAACTCCCAAATATCTTTGAATTTTAAAGCTGCTCAACAAAGTTACATGTGGATTTCTAGAAATCATCACATCAAAACACTGGAATTGCTGTATTTCAAGTGGAAAACTTCTGTTGCTGCAGTTTTTTGGGTGGTTGGGCATTATAGATCAAGAACCAACCACCAAGAATAGAAAAACCCTTCCCTACCACAAGGCCATTCCTCTTGTTTCCTTTCCAGCCACCTCTGTGCCTTACAGAGCTCCCTGTGTTTAGATTTTCCAAATCAGAGGGGAATCTCCTTAGGCAGCTGTAAATATGTTACCCATGTAGATAAAGCACTTATAGGTTTTTGCATGTGGTCACTAGGCATTTAAAAACTGGGGAGAAAGAAAGAGGAAAGAAGAAAGGCTGCTCTCCTCAGGAGCTTTCATCTTGATCCCAAAGAACTTGGATGTTGGAAGCCATCCCCCCTTGTCTTGTCCCTCCAGGCCCTTGGAAATAGTCTCTCTCCATCCTCCTTGTGGGCTCCCTTCAGGCACTGGGCTTCCTGTTGGTTATTTACATAATCCTTCTACTTCACCAGGGGATTGTGAGGAAGCCAAAGCCCGAAGTAGGATTAGGATATCCAAGCAGATCCTAAGACCTTCTAAAGTGAACTGATTAGAAGTTTCACACAGAAGGAAATTTGCCTGTCCACAGCGGGACAGGAGGATTCCTGAACTCTGCTACAGGCTTTTTTGGTTTGATTCTCCCTGTCGCCCTCTGCAAGGACAGGATTGCATCCTGGGGATTTTTCATTGGATTTGATGATGTGACAATAGGATATTTGTTGCCAGAGATGCAGCTGTTGTGTCACAGATAAAGGCATTTTATTATTATGGAGATGTTATTTTAGCTGTGTATGTTGAAGATGCTAGAATTCTGAGAATAAAAATATATATCTCTATATAGATACAAACATGGCATTTAATGACATTGCAGCTGCTTCAAAATTATGTCAATATTTCTATTTTTTTATCAATCTTTTTAATCAATCTTTTATACCCTTCAGTCTTTCACTAAAGAAAGATGAGATCTGTCAATTCTTAATAGTCTTGACTAAAAATTAAGGGGGTCCATTCTTCACACAAAGACATAATCCATGCTGGATATGGCTCCAAAAGCTGGGAGAATTTAGCACTGTTCTCCCTGTTGAGTTTGTTTGGACAATTTGACACTTTTTTTTTCTCCTGATAGGTGGGAAAATATAAATATAAAAGAGGTGGATGAGAGCAAAGCCGACACTGTGTTGACATACCCAGATCAAACAGAGCACACTGTGATTAAGTTATTTTAAGAAACAACCTAATAAAGTAAAAACCTGTACTCTGATAATTTTGGAGCATGGGATAGAGCAGCCCTAAGCCAGGCTTGGAATGGATTAACCTTAAGTTATAACTGGCACACTCCAGCACCGGATATTTCTCCTTTGCATGTCTCTTATTCCTGGGAGGATAAAACAACGCTGCATTTTGATTTCCTGGTGATTTGTTTGCTCCTTCAAACACTCACAAATTCAGGCACTGCCAAATCAAAGTCACCGGGCTTTACTTATTTGTTTTACATTTGAATCCTGTAAAAAGGAGACCCCAATTCCAGCACCAGCACATCATGTTACCCACAGTGGGGCTGCCCCTCACTGTGCTCCTACAGTAGGAAGACAGAGGAGTGTCCCCAGTTATTTCTGCCACTGTGGAAAAATAAAAAACAAGCCAAAACCACAACCAAAAAAAATTGTGAAACCAAGAAATGTCCTAAACTCTCCAGATTCCCCAAAGTAAGGGGAAAAGAGCACAAACCTGGCAAGGTATCCTGCAAAATCCTGTGGGATTTCTCACAGTTGAGAAAACCTCCCCAGGTTTTTCCTCCTGCCTCTCTGCTTCCACTAAGGAGCCCCCAAAACAAGGCACAAATCCACATCCCAAACTAAATAGCCAGCTGGGAGTAACCAAGCACAGCCCTTAAACATGAGCTTTATAAACAAATGATGCCGGAGGGGACAGGGGCGGGAAGGAAGAAGCTTCAAAATAGGACCTTTTATTGACAGCATAGAGCCTGGACTGACCTCACCACATTAACGGGAATGCTTGGAAAAGGTGCCACCCAAGAGTTCTTGGAAATGCCCTCAAAAGCCTCCTGAGTTCACCCAAATTGATGGCACTTGCATAATGGAACCATTCCACTCCTGCTGCATCACTGGCCCACGAGGAAGGGTCGTATCCAACCAGCCACACTTGGCCAAAACTCCTCCGGCTGACAAGGATCACAGACCTTTCTTTCTAAAGGGCTGGGAATGTGGAGGAGAAAGACATCAAAGGGATCTAATGGACAGGAGACAGTGGGCAGGGCACAGCCTGCGGGACAAGGCTCGGAGCTGCCAGGAACAGGGATTCCATATGTGCTCCTGGCCTGGAAACAGAGCCAGAGCCTCCTGCAGGGATGGCTCAACTCCCAGCCCGAGCCTTTCTCCTCGCGCCTGCTCGGCATCGCAGCAAGAACCTACGGCATGGGAATGAGGAGCTGTGGATGTGCAGCAGCCAGAGAAAGGTGGGACAGCAGCACAGAGGGGAGGAGAGCAAGGATGTTCATGAAGGACAAGGGGGAGCAGGGAACAACAGCCAAATGCTACTGGAGTGTTCAAGAGACTCCTCTGAGCAAGTCTCTCCTGATCCATCACAGAACAGTCCAGTTGGAAGGGTCCTCCTATTTCTAGTAAAATAATGTTGCCTAACTGACCTTTTTATTCCCAGACCATTCCTGACTGGGAAGTAGAAAAATGCCAAGCAGCATTTACTCCAATCTACACCCCCGTTTGTTGCAACAGCTCCAAGTCAAACTCTCAATTCGTTTTCCTGACAGAGTCTCCACATTTAAGACCCCCCACCCTCAGACTCTGCCACACCACTGGTAACTCAAAGCTCATGTGCTCTCTGGGGCACTTCTTGGCAGCTCCCACAGCCTGTCATTAATGGCTTCCTCAGATTTCCTGGGATTAAGACTCAGGTTAATGAGAGCAAAGCCACTGAGGCTTCCAATCCCACCCGCTCCCAAGAGGAGAGATGGAAGAAGTCAAAGCACGTGGAGAACTGATCTCTCCCGAAACAGAGTGGGATCCCTTCTTGATCAGGAAGGCATGAGAAGACAGAATCCAGTCTTATTTTTAAAGCCATGTGTGTAGTATAATAATACCACAGCTCTGGAATAAATTTACTCTGTACTCAGGGCATATTTCAGTCTGGGAGCAAACCCCCAGAGAGAAAAGCACCTTTTTCCCCACAGGAAATGATGAAGTTGCTGGGTCTTCCATTTGGATTTAAAATGTCAAGCTACATGTCCAGCAGGACAGGGAACACCAATCCCTTCACCCAAATAACCATATCAAGTCAAAGAAAGGCTGCCAAGAATTTTCATTCACCCACCCAAGCACACCCCTAAAGCCCAGCAGTCAGGAAGCTGCTACAGTAAAAAGGGTAAAACTGCAAAGTTCATGAAGTACCCATTTAAATTCCAAGGGAGTTCGGCTCTTCAATGAAAGCCTCTGGATAAGGCAGGTACCAGAACATATTCCTGCCTTTGAAAACTCCCTTTTTTTTCAGCATGTCATTGAACTTGCCCCTGAAATGAAGCACAAACATGGCATTTCTCAAGAAATAGAAGGTAAAGCAGAAAGGAGCAAGGCTTTTGGTGCCAGACCAGTTCCCAAGTAAACACACAGAGCTCAATTAAGTGGTACCTTCAGAAACTCCAGTTATCACTCAGTGCTGGGGCTCTTCTGGGGGAGAAGTGAGAGCTGCTTGGCTCCTTCCAGACAACACAGCACAGCAGCTCTCCAGGCCAGGCACTAAAACCCTCTGCTGACAAGGATTGTATTTAAGAATTGCAGTGCTATCTAGAAAGCAGCAAGGATACAGCAAGGCTTGGAGTACGAGCACCAGCCCTGCTGTCTCCAAATTTGAATTCTCTAAAAGACAGACAGGATATATATATATATAAAAATGAAAAAAAAACAGCCCAGCACACACAAATAACAGCATGATTCACACCAAAAGGGTGGGCAGGGACAGATAAATGGGATAAACAGCCCAAGGCTCAGCAGGACGCTGTGGTGTGACATGTTCTGAAACACAGCCCTGGGTGGTGTGAGCCCACACACAAACAGAGCAAGGATACAAATGCTGGACAACAGCTGAGCGTTCCAAGGATGAAACCAAAGGAAAAAGTGGTCACACTGTGGGATAAGCCCCAAGGGAAAAGGACTTTCTGCACTACAGTCTGTGCAACTGTGCTGGGTATGTTTTCACCATCCAATTGTAGGTACTGAACCTCCTCCTGGAGAGAATCATGGAATGGTTTGGGTTGGAAGGGACTTAAAGATCATTTAGTTCTAACTCCCTGCTCTGGGCAGGGACACCTTCCACTAGACCAGGGTGCTCAGAGCCCCATCCAACCTGGCCTTGGACATTTCCAGGGATGGGGGCAGCCACAGCTTCTCTGGGCAACCTGTGCCAGGGCCTCCCCACCCTCCCAGGGAAGAATTTCTCCCTAATATCCAATCTAAACCTGCTCTCTGTCAGTTTGAAGCCATTCCCCCTTGTCCTGTCACTCCAGGCCTTGGAAATAGTCTTTCTCCACCTTTCCTGTAGGACTCCCTTCAGGTCCTGGAAGGCCACAATTAGGTCACCCCAAAGCCTTCTCTTCTCCAGGCTGGACAATCCCAACTCTCCCAGCCTTTCCTCACAGCAGAGCTGCTCCATCCCTCTGATCACCTTGGTGTCTCTCTTCTGGACTTGATCCAACATCTCCATGTCCTTGCTGTGCTGGGCCCCCAGAGCCGGAGGCAGCTCTGCAGGAGGGGGGGTCTCCCCAGAGCGGGGCAGAGAGGCAGAATCCCCCCCCAAAGCTGCCCATGCTGTTTTGGGTGCAGCCCAGCACACAGTTGGCTTTCTGTCTCCTTTTCCTATAACCCCCTTTAAATCCATTTCCAAAGCTTTTGATTAACACATAAAATGCTCCAGGATCCTGAAGCAAGGCAAGAAAACCCCATCATTCACATCTATGTCAGTTATGGGCCAGTATTTGTCACGTCTTGGAGCCTGATCTCAACACTTGTGTTATTACTAAATACAGCTTTCCACGTTCAGAACAGAACCTTGTCCACAGTTCACTCATATCAATAAAAAAAAACCCTACAAAAATCTTCAGCTCAATAGGTTTTGACCTAATATTCCCTTGCCAGCCTCAGGATGATGCTGGCTGCTCTTCCTGAAGCTCAGAGTTATTAGATCAGCATGTTCAGCAAGCACTGCTCTGGAGGATGTTTCAGACAGAAAAACAAACATTGCATTATGAAACAATTCATGTTTTCAGTAGCATCACCATTCACAAGCCCCTGTTTTATTGAATTGTCTACCTAAAGGAAGCAACAAATAAAATAAAGCAGATACTTCACATAGAGATTCTTCTTCTTCAGTGCTATACTCTGACACCCTCCAGTTTTTACAACAGTCCCCGCTGAGAGGGAAAAATTAAATAAAACTGCAACAAGACATCACTGACACTCCCCAACATTCTGTTTGAGTAAGTTTTGCTACTCTAAAGCTACAGGATGAATTATATTTGTTCTATTTAAAGCAGCACTAAGAAATGAGTAAAATTAGCCCTGTCAGAACAGGCTTTGCTATTTAAAAGCAAAAGATGCTCAAATGTTTTGGCCATTTTAAGTCATTCCTGCTTTCCTCATGGAGTGTCTGGGTGAGCCACCCATTATAGTCCCAGCTAAAAGCAGCAAGTGCCCCATGACTTGCTAAACTGAACCCAGGGGACACTCCCAGTCTCCGATTCCCACGGCTGTGGGAAAACCTGGAGGAGAAGTTCACAGACACTCAGGGTCCAGGATGAAAATGCCGCAGCCACGGTGATGGTGGTGACACCACAGAGACGCACAGGACAACGAGGCCCAGAGACCCTAAACTCTTAATTAAGAGTTAAGAAGACCTTAATGCACCCAAAAAAGATGCTTTCAAAATAAAGCAATACCTTGGAGAAGACTCCTACACCTATAAATACCCCAAAATGTCAACCTGGGGCTCTGATTAGAGAAGGCAAAAAGCCCCTCTGAGACACACCAGCAGCCCCTCCCAGCCCAGGCCATGCTGTGCACACACTCCAAGCTGGAATGAGCCAGGACTGAATGGAGCCATCCTGTTTTCCATCAAACCATCTGTTTGTTTCCCTCCCACTGCCGCTCCATGGTTTGTGCCAGCACGAGGAGCTGCACAGCCCTGACTGAGGAACCAGGATGAAATTAATTCCTTTAAAATGGCTTAGGTGAGGCTGCTTTCACCTGCCTGGACTGACAAGGGCCACTCTTCCCAAAGCTGAACCTGCTCCTTCCTTCCCAGGGAGTTTTCCGAAAGCGAGGACTAAGTGACGGCACCTCCTCATCCTAATTTGGCTCCCAGAAACTAATCTGGGAAATCATTCCAGCACACCCACAGTAATGATAAGGAAATATTTCCTAATATGGAATAAAAACTGAATATTGGAGTTGTACTGCACTCCAGGACTTCCTGCTATTCAACACGGCTCTCCCATGGACGGAGACAGGATTCAGTTCTCTGCCACTTTCGACAAGCAGTGAACACAAATTCACTTCCCTGACAGGAAAAGGGGGAAACTATGTATGGATACACAAAAATATATATGGGAATATATATATAAATTAGATATAGCTATACACTACATTTATTTCCTTTTAGAGTTAATCTTTTATGCACTTCAAGCAGCAAGTGCATCCCAACACCTTAACCCCAGCTTTCCCAAACAATGGGAGACTGGTCATCTAAAGTTTGGAAACATGAACCCACTAATAAAGTCACTTCCATGTCAGCTCCACTTGCTGAAGCTTTGGCCATAAAATGACACTTTTCATGCTCTATCAACAGTCTGTCCCAAAGTTAGGAGTACATTTGGAGACACTCTGTACTCAGAACACTCAGTGTTTGATGACACATCAAAAACTTCACGAGCTCAGTTCTTTCAAATAATTTGATTTTCTCGACTTTTTAAGACAATCATTTGGGGTTTAGAAGTACCTTCTCAAACTGCTTCACTGAGTGTGGCTGCAAGGGAGGACTCCTCATCCACCTCATGAGGAAAGGGGATGGAGTGGTTGTACTTCTGCTCCATCAGCAAGGATGGAGGGCTAGAGCTGGGAATGGGAAGGGAACAGAGGTGCTGGTGTATCCACACACTGCTGTCCTCCAGGGAGTGCTCCACATGGGAGGTCAGCTCAGGACAACACCCTGAAGCACAAGACATGATGAGGGAACCAGACACGCAGTCCCATTCCTCTCTTCTAGGATTTACCGTGGAATCTGAGTTGATGCATTTGAATTTCCTGGGGACAAGAGAAAGCAGCAGCTTCCTGGAAAGCCAAGTGAAACAGGATTTCATAGCTTTGCTCCAGCTCACTTGTGTCTGTCCTTTCTCCTGGCTCTCCCCAAGTCTCACAGAGCTGCAAATCTTTGTCCTCTCACAAGTGTCTAAAAACAGGAAGCCCTTCTATGTACTGGAGTAATTGCATTCCTGTGCACTCAAGCATTTTCACAGCTTTGAGCAGGTACTTGCAGCCAGGCATCAGAAAACACTGTTTTAATACCTGCTGAATTCAGTGGCATAAAAAAAAAATCCAGCTAAATATTTTGCTGCGATGTTTTAGACCATGAAATAACTACAAACAGAGCGAGGTCAGTGATCAAAAATCTGCTTCCTCCTCAGCTGGATAAAGTTCTGCTCAGGTCCAACGAAAAAGATGTCCCACTCCAAAATACGTACAACTGTCCAAAAGGAACATGGATTTCTCTGCATCTTTCATGGCCAAGAGACACAACTCAGGACAGAAGTAAAGTATAAGAGAAGGAGCTTCCGATGCATCTCCTATTTAAAAGTGTCAATGAAACTGCAACACAGTTTTGGCTTTGATCCAAAAAACTCTCAAATTTTAGGCATGCTCTAAAGCTCTTCTGTTTTCCAAGGAGCCTGGGAAAGCAGGACCTTTAGGAACTAGGAGGGACTTCTGCATTGAAGAATGCTGGAGGAGAAGGAAGCACCAAGACTGCTTTTCCTTTTCCACTGATGTGTGTTCGAATCCCTGACTCTTGCCAGGCTCTTTTTAGATCCCATCAATCAAATTAAGTAATTACACACAATAAGTCTGTGCCAGCAAAGGAGCTGAATTGCTAAATGAGCTGCAGAACACCAATGACCTGCCATGGCCTGTGCAGTGCCTCTGGTCAGGGTTAATGAGCACAACAGATCCCTCTGGCCCTACAAATCCCTAAATGCAGGTAGTGCATGTTGTCAGCATACGCAGCACTGGAGAGCAGATGTTTGCCTGGTCAAATCCCACTCCAACAGCTCATTCCTTTAATGTGATTTTTGGAGAAGTAGACAGCTGTTGGCACACAAAGCAGACCACCTTGGGCCTTATCCCTCTGAAATTTGGAGGTTTAGCTATAGAGGAAAACAGCTCTTCCAGAGGCAGAGCCTTTGTGAAATCCCAGTCTTCCTGCAGCCTCTCCTTAAGGCCCCAATTGCTCTTCTCCTCCAGGGCTGAAGGGTGACCAGGAATGCTTTGTTATGATCCCTCCTACACAATCCCATGTTCACCCTTCTAGGAAGATAAGAGAAAGGCAAGGAAGGAAAAGGAAATAAAAGTCTTGCACATAGGGGATAGATGATAACATTTGTGAGGGGTATTTCCCAGTGAAAGGTAATTCTTGGACTCGGAATGGGTGGTGTTTTCCTTTAAATAAGGCTCAAATATTTAATTCTATTATCTGGTTTCCTAGTTAAAGGATAAGAGAGGCAAAACAGGGTGTGGGGAAAAGCTCTGGCTACATTCAGGGGCAAGAGAAAGTGAAAGGGAAAAGGGGCAGAAGAGATCTGCTGAAATTTCTCTGAGATATTAGGGCCTGGATGTTAAACACGTCAGAAAGGGAAAATTTCACATTAAAACCAAATAAATCTTAAAAAGCCCAGTTTCCTGTGCTTTCAAGGTAAAATGGATTATGGCAAGAAGAACAGAAAATTCTCTAGGAGCAAACCTTTCCCACCAAGGAAGCCTTCAGAACAGCCTTGGAGCATGTCCTGAGGGCTAAGCACTCTCTTGACTGGGAAAAGGAGCAGGATCAGCAGTAAGAAGGGCTCTTCATGGAACACAGGTCACCTCATTCCAAGGAGAAGCCCCACTCATGTTCCTGCAGAGTGCCTCTCACTGCTCCTTTTCAAGGTGTCCCGAGTGCCCTGTGAGGTGACGAAGTGCCATTGTGCCTCCATTCCTTTATCTGTCAAGTGGAGATAAACACAAGTGGAGTTCCCTGCAGGAAACCTGAGGAAACACCAGCTCAGTGCAAAGACAGAGCCTGGTGGAGTGGTAAATAAACAAGTCCTTCAGGCAGCCACCTGAACTGCCTGACAAGCTGGACACGACCAGTTATTTCCCATAAATAGCAACCAGAGAAAAACCCAAATAGGAAGAATGAGGTCATTTCCACTTTAGAAATATTATTTAACACGAACATTTCCTTGTGGGGATGGGCCCCATGCTCAAGGCCCTCACACTGAAAGGACAGACACTGCTGCCAAGACACTGCTTCAAGGACTTGCCACTGCAGGTCTGCAATTACTTCTTGGAAAGACAGGTCCCTTCCTCTCCACGTAGCTGATCCCTCCAGTCCTGGCCAGGCACTCCAGCAGTTTTCCTAATAAAGGTGAATCTGGTAAACTCAGCTGCAACAACACAACACAAACCACTTGATTTTCATGGGAATGGCTGATCATGATGAACAGCAATTCCTGATCTACAGTGACACACCAGGAACACCCACTTTAGGGCTCACTCAAATTTCTCACTCATTCCTTAATCCATCTCCTCTCATCCCACTCAATGAGTCTCCCAGCTGAGTTACCAGCTCAGGTATCCCAAACACAACCTCTAGTGGTGACTTGAGGTGGAGAAGCCTTCCTGCAAACTAAAACTCTCTGAAATTTCTGGCCAATGATGCAAGAGCTGAAGTCCTGAATATTTTGAGATGATGTATGCTCAGAGGAAGGATGCTCTTTGGCTACAACACAGGAAACTGCATTAAGGAACAGATGATCTGGAGTCTATTTTATTTCCCCATGAGCAAAAAAAAACCCTACAGAGGAAAAAAAAAGCAAAAATGTACTTAGGGTGTGCCTACAAGAAAATAAACATCATCCCTGGAGCCAGCAGGTCACGGTAGGAGCTTGAGGAGTTCATGTGTATGATGGACTGTGGTCTTAAGTATTCAAAAAATACTAATTCACTCTGAAAATTCATCATTTAACCCAAAACTATGAGACATGTGGCCACTTCTTTGCCTTGCCTCAGCTGCCCATTTGGTGAGTGCAGACACTGGCCTGTGTGTCGTGGATTTGGGAGGGCGTGTGGCAAGATAAGCAATGAGATAGTTTTCCCTGTTCCAAGGACAGGGTTGAAATCTCAGATTTCAGAAACAGGAGGAAAATTTATGGGGAAGAACAATAGGAAGGACAATGAAATATTAACCCACTGCAAGAGGCCAAGTTTGGTGACAGTGTTTCCAAGCTGAGCAGCCTGAGTGAAATGCTGCTCTGTGAGTCCAGCTGAAAGCATTCCTTGGAATGACTCCCCAGCCATTGTTTGCACATTCTGCTGCTCATATGCAAATATCATTAATCAGCTGCCTTTTAAAGCTCTGATAAACAGCTAACCTTGGGAAAGTTTGACACTTTCCCGGTAGGTCGAGTCACACAATATCAGGAATGCAGTTTGTCACATGGATGTAACACAGGGTAAGGAGGGAATACCTCTCAACTCCACAAATCACTGGGAAGCAGCTGCTCTGCTCTGTTCTCTTCACTCCTGGAAATACAGAGCACCAAAAAAATAAAGAGAAGGCAGTCTAATAATGTAGTGTTAGCACAGAATCAAAAACATTTACATCTGTGATTCCTCAGATGATTAATTATTGCTTCAGCAGAGCCTTAAAACACATTTTAACTGCACGCATTTACAGAAAGAAAACCAAGTGAAATCCCAAATTTTAGAAGCAGTGAGAAAGACCTGTGAAAAACTATCACTTTTTACTCCCCAGATTATGCCCCACGGATACTGAGCCCTACCTCCCTAGCCTAGATCCATAATAAAAATTTCATTACTCTCCCCAGATCTAAGATGAGAACTCAGGGGTAGAACAAGATCTGGAGGCCAGGCTGCTTTTTTTTCTCTTTTTTGTTTGGCATCCCCTCGAGTAAAACTTTACAAAATACATTATGGAAATTCCAGCAAATCCTGAAAGCACAGGGAAGCTGCTGGCAGCCTCCAGGAGGAAAGGTGTGCCCTCCCTCTTCCCAGCATGCCCAGGGCTCCAAAGGTCTCCTGGGGTTGCTCCCAAGCCTCAAGCTGCTTTCCTCCCCTCTGGGTTATTCCTCCTCATGTTAATAGTGCCAGAAAGGATCTTCATCTTCCAGTGAGCTGGAGCTGCAGCTTTATCCTGCTTCCCTGGGTGAGGGATCTTCCTCCCAGCCTTCAAGCAAAGGATGTTTTGCCCCTTTAAAGTATTTTCCACCCAGATCTTGAGGTACTTTCTAAACTGAAACATAAAACACATGATCTTGGTAATGCAAGTAGGCAACTGTATCACCCCTGACTTTAAAGGAAAGGAAATAAAGCCAGGCTCGATCCTGGGAAGAGTTTGAAGGTTTATGAGCAAGAGAAGGACTGGACCAGAGATCCCTGACTTGTAACAAGTACCTACAGCAGCCTGTAGGGAACAGGCCCCTTTCAAATCCACTCATTCAGTAGCGGGGATATATCCAAGGTAACACAGAATCATAAAGGTTGGAAAAGACCTCCAAGATCATTGAGTCCAACCCTTGACCAAACATCACCATGTCAACTAAATGATGGCATTAAGTGCCTCATCCAACCATTTCCTGGACACTTCCAGGGATGTTGATCCATATATACTCTCCAGATACAGTTCTCAAAAAATGTGGACAATTCCAACCTGATTTCAGAAACGGGGAAAGTGAGACACAACAAAACCAATCAGAGCCACCAAAAAAATCAATTAAAAGAAAGTAAGTTAACTCTGCAGCACCACATCAGCATGTGAGGCACAAAGGGAAACCTGCAGGAGCTGCCAAAAACCTGAAGGAAGAGGTGAGACATGGGATTGCTGCCTTAGTCCTGACTCCTACCTTGAGTTTTGTGTTACAGTCAGATCAGGTCAGAGTTGCTTCCCTGGCAAAGCTTCCAACAGATACACGTTGGAAAAACAAAATGTGTGCACTTAAGGAACATAAAAATGCTTTATGGAATCCTATTCTTAACACTAAAAATTGCGCCAGGAACTCTGGGAAAGTCCAGAATTACAGCAGGAAATGAAAAAACAAGGCTCAATTGACCTGAGCCCAGGGTTTTTCAGAGGTGCAACTGCAGAGGATCAGTTGCTGTTGAAGGAGCACATTCTTCACGCTCTCCTGGAGAAAAACAAAGGACTCTTGACTGTGCTGTCAGGAAAACAAAAGGAGCCTGGGAATTCCCAAGTTTTGCTGTGATGGGAATACCTGGAATTAGTCTCTGGATTTAGCAGTTTGCTTCTCCAGAGCCTCTGTTGGCCTGTGACAGGTTTCTCAAGCACTCTTAGAGACCCAGCCTCAGGAAATATTAGTCCTACAGCAAATGGATTTTACACTTAAAATATGTGTTATATTCAAATATGCTCCAAAGGCCAAATGAAGCAAACAAAACAGGTGCCATCCCTCCTCCCTTCATCCCTGAAAACTGGATCCCCCAGCAGAGGAGGACCTGGAACTGTCTAACATGGACAGGCACAGCTCCCACCAAACTCCAGACAACTGGAACCCAACTGTGGCTTGAGCATCTTGGCATTTTTACCTCACAGACAGTAAAAATATTCTCCACACAAAGCAAAAAAGATGAAGATCTGAAGCTCTCTCTATATATAGTGTTTGCTAAAGATACATCTTTGGAGAGATATCCTTTGCCAAACAAGTGCCAAAACTTCAAAGGCTGAGTTCTCATGTTGAAATATTTGTAGTGCAAGTTGTTCTGATTTTTGGGAGGCAGGGCTGGCACTCAAGGATGGCATCTTTCAGCTCCAAGAGCTGGTCCAGGCAGTAACTGGAAAAAGCTCTTTGGTGGCTTAGGTGAAATGAGCCAAAGGATCTGAGTCCAGCCCTCGATAAATTAGGAACCACATCACAAAAGCATCTGTAAGAGTCACTTCCTTTGTTGATACCATTCTAAAGGCCAAGGGCTGAACAAGGTAGGGAAAAAGAATTATCCTCCCTCAAAATAGCACATTCCTTCAAAACACCAATTGCTTTCACCCAGCACCTTTGGTGGAAGCATCCCAGGGCATTTTTTACAAAACATGAACTAATCAGGTGTTTCTTTAAGTACCACGTGTAACCCAACAGTTGCTCAGTACTAAAAACCCAGGACCTGTGGAATTCCAACATGCCAGAGCCATGCAAAAGGAGGGCATCTAACAGGAATATTGCCATCCCACATTCTAGCTGCACTTCCTTCAGGAGCCAACAAACATTCCACAGCTCTGTAACAAAATTTAGCACAGAAACAGAGGCTCACCTTGAGCTTCATTTCAATATCAGGTATATTTGCCCTGTGTCTTGCCAGGAAAGGGGCATGAAACAAGTGATGCAAATTTAGAAAAGCAAGGAACAATATTTTAAACTCTTTAAGAAAACAGAGTAGTTTTAGCTACACCTGTCACAAGCACAGTTCAGAGTAACAGCTTTGGGAAAAAAATCAGTACATTAATTACTTTGAACTCTGTGCATTTGGATGGCACAACATAATAATCTAAACACACTTAATATTAGGGATTGGTGCTGCCCAGTAAATTTAGAGATGCTGAGCTGAGCAAAAAGAATGTGTTTCATTCAAAGATGAAAGCCCTCAGAATTCTGATGCTAAACTGTGAAGCACACAGGGTCAAACATGGTCAGGACCTCAAAGAGCACCATATGTTTCAACATTGAAAAAGCACTTGGGAAAACATCTCAGTGCATTCATATCTTGTTTCTCTGGTTATCACTTCAAAAAATGGCCCAGGTACCCACAACCGAGGTTGGATTATCCTTTCTCAGCCCATTCTCCCTCAAAGTTGATTAGGATTATACCACCAAATTCAATATGGGTTGTAAATTTATCAACAAAAGAGGCTTCTGGCTGAGAATTAACACTGACTAAGGTACCAAAGGAAATCAAGAACTGCAAGAAATTTATTTTATTCATACATTAGTCATTGGCAAATATCCATTTAGACGCCATAAATCTGGAAAGCCATTGGAATGCACTCAGTGCAGCTGCCTTGGCTCAATTTTATTTCCTTAAAAATCCTGCATTCATGGTCAAGCACAACTTGCATTTCTGATTTAGCCAAGGAAGGGAAAACAGGAGGGAAAAGCACACACGGAGCTTTTCCACAAGGAAAAAGCCCCTATTTCCCTTCCTCAATGTACAGATATGCTGGGAGCCCACTTTATAAGTGATTTCACCTTGTAAATCAGATTTGCTGATGAAATGATCACCACCCTTGAAGCTGCACCCAAGACACCAATTCAGATATTCCAGACAGGACTCTCCATCCAAGACAAATATGGAGCTTAACCTGCATTGCTCCCACTGTGGTTTGTTAGTTTGCAGTCTAACAAGTCTGGAGAGGATTCACTTTAGGATCCAAGAAGGGAGGTGGGTGGGCCTGACTTAACCAATATCTCAGCAGCAAAATCCAGCCTTGCCAGGCAAGAGAGGGAGGGAAAGTACTTGAATTCTACACTGACAGAGGAAAATCTCATCATGCAACTACATTCTTCAACTGCAGATTCACTCCCTCTAATGTCCCAAGGAAGGCTACAGAAGCTTTTATCCCCTCAGCCCTTTGAAGATGACACCACCAACTCAGAGCACTCAGGCAAAAGAATCAAGAAAATACATTTACACTGTGGTTCTCACACTGACAAAATTACAGTCAGATAAATAAGAAAGATGCTGTCAGGACCAGTTTCAAAAGTGAGCTTCTACAAGATAAAAAAATGCAAAGAACACTAACAGGTTTCCATTTTGGTTTTTGTGTTTGTTTTTTTCTTTTAAGCAAAAAATAGTGTAACCAAAATTGTCATTCAAATTCTTCTCTTGCAGCCCTTGCTCATCCCATTCCTGGGGGTCTAAAATGTGAGCCTGCAACTGGACCTTGTACAAAACTGCAATTGGCCTTCCAAATATTGCTGCTTGTTCAACAAAAAGGGAATAGGGAAAATGAGCTAAAACTACTTATCTTTATTAGAGTGTAACAGTTTTCCCCCCAATTACTTCACAATTACTTCCTTTTTCATTTTTGACTTTGCACTGTGATTTCAAGTGATATAAAATACTCATGAAAAAATGGATGTGTAGCTATTGGGGTTTTTTTTTCCTAAGTGTTCCTTGATTGCAAAGACTATTTTATCAAGTAGAACTATGTTATTTTGCTTGTTCAAACAGGCAATGGGAACTTCTTCATTGTACCCTCACAAAGGCCAGAGTTTTGCATTCTATGAGGACTGAAGGTGAAGGCAGCAGCATTCTGGGCAGGCTCCAAGGCTGCAGGACGAGCTGTGAGCAGCAATTCCAATCAGTGCTGGAGGTCAGTGGGTGTTCAGACAACAGAAACTCTCTCTCCTGCTTTTGGTGATTTAATGTTCATCTCTTTTTCCTGAATGCTGAAAGGGATTTGTTCTTTCCTTTTTCATGTGCCACTACAAAAGTGCCTTAAAGGTCTGTGAGCAAAAGCAAACAGTTAACACGGATCAGGTGCCCTCTGGGATTAAAAGGGGCTTAAAGGTATCCAAGTGTGAGCCTGAGACTCTGGAGTTATGAATGAACCCCAGCTGTCAGACAAGGCTTTCAGCCTGGACTGGGAGCAGGGAATGTGGCAGGTTGTGCTCAGGTGCCTCCTAAAAATCAAGGGGGAAGCTCCTTTAGTCACCCCACAGTAATATCAGCACCACCAGTCCTGACTGAATGGAGAACCTGGGATGCATTAAATCCACTTGGATGCCCACTAGTGGTGAGCCCAGCAACACATCCATGTCTGAGATGGTCACTGGGCTCAGGGACTTCCGTGTGTTTCCTCCTGTTGAAGGAATGGATGGATGTTCCCTGTAAACACAATTACTGGACAAGAACCTGTAACATAAGAAAGAAGATAAAAAGGTTTTCCAATTTCTTTCAAGGTTTGCCAGCAAAGCTTGAAAAATCTAAAGCATTCCACTTGGTTCTTTTCCCTTTTTCACTGGCTCATGGAAAAAAAAAGACGGAGAAAAGAGAGGGAAAAGATTTAGCAGGGGGAAGAAGCAATCTCCTTCTCTATTCCCTTCACCTTCCAAACCAACTGGTTTTGTTTTTCCACTTCTCCTTCTCAAAATCATATAATAAATGACAATAAATCCCTGTATTCTGCACTTTGGGTTTTTTAAACACTTCAAAACAATCTCTGGTCTACAGAGTTTTATTGCCATTGTGCCTGACTTCAACTTCACTCAACTTCTAGTTGGAAGGACTCATAAAATAAGCAATTTATAGGAGATTATTCCAGGTATTCTTAACATAATTGTTTTAGTTTTTTTTTTAATTGAGAAGGGGAAAAAAATAAAAATCAAAGAAAAGTTTCTAATTGCTGCAGTGAGGTCCCCATACCCAGAGTACTAGTGGGCTAAGATGCAGATAATACATATTTTATATGAGCTCCCCTTCTCTGTTAAATTAAACTTCCTGAAAAGATAGACAGGGCAGAGAAAGAGCCTCCATGCAATAATTAAGCCTAAGAGGATCCACCTCCATCTAACACACTTCAATATAAAATGGTCATCTACATTCTTTGTTCACAAAAGTGAAATATGGCCAGTCAGTCAAAGAACAACTCACCTGCTTAGCCTGAGCTCTTTATCTCCTCAGAGGACAAACCAAACCCAAACAAAAACAGTAAAGCTCAGTGACAAAGATGCAAGTTAATGACACCAGAAATGATGAAATTCTTTTCTTTCACCTTGCCCTGGAAGTGAGAATTTGCTGTAATGCACTTCACTGCTTTCCAAGTCATGCAACTGTTTTGTCTGCACCACAAGACAACCTCACTCCACAGAAGCATGGAATAGCCGGGGTTGGAAGGGACTTAAAGATCATCCTGTTCCAAAGCCCTGCCATGGGCAGGGACACCTTCCACTAGACCAGGGTGCTCAGAGCCCCATCCAACCTGGCCTGGAACACTTCCAGGGATGGGGCAGCCACAGCTTCTCTGGGCAACCTGTGCCAGGGCTTCCCCACCCTCCCAGGGAAGAATTTCTTCCCAACATCCAATCTAAACCTGCTCTCTGTCAGTTTGAAGCCATTCCTCCTTGTCCTGTCACTCCAGGCCCTTGGAAATAGTCTTTCTCCATCTTTCCTGTAGGACTCCCTTCAGGTCCTGGAAGGCCACAATTAGGTCACCCCAAAGCTTCTCCTCTCCAGGCTGAACAATCACAACTCTCTCAGCCTTTCAAACTTAATTGCTCAGTCACACCAAGAGTATTTGCTGCACAAATATCTGATAACCCACAGTCATTACTGCACCAAAGAGGAATGTGATTTAACAGCTGGCTCTTACCTGTCTGCACCAGCTGTAAGACTGCCCAGTGCCCCACAGTGAGCACAAAACTCCCTCATACTTCCAGGTGTTAGAGCTCAACAAATTATACTTTTAATTATTGCTACACAGGCTTCATTCTCCATATTCAGTTTGAAAGAACAGGTATTCCCACTAAATGCTTACCTTGTGACTGAATTCGCTCTCCTTTCCTGCTCTGCCAAACTCCAAGGAGCCCAGAGCAGAGGAATCTGGTTATCTTCAACTCTCAGAAACAACAACTGCCTTTTAAACAATGCAGGGCAATGCTATTGTCTGGGGAGCTGCTAATAGAAGCTTTCCTTCTCACACAGGACTCAGCACGCTCAAAATTAGTGACATTTTAAGTGGAACAATTCTTTCATCATCGGGCTGATATTTGGCTGCCGTTCTGGTTCCCTCCCTTATAAGGCACCAGTAAGAGGGAAGGGCAGGGAGCACATTATGCAACTGCTCATTGTAAAATGTAATTAAAACAAATTTTAAGAAATAAGTCTGGAATAAACACTTTTCCAATGTAAAAAGCAAGACAAAAGGAGTTTGGTGTTGTTGGTCTACGCCTGCTGTTTCTGCCTGGCTAATTTTTAAAAAGGGAATTTCCTGAAAGGAAAGTTTTTTTCTCAGTTTTTATGGGAAGAGGCCACATGTGCCCTTTGTGGGGGTTCCCAGTGATCCTGAAGGAAGCTCATGGCAGAGCATAAGTGTCCTAGTGAAGTGTTCTCACTCTGCTGCACCACGGACAGTGATAGGGAGCCTTGGACAACCAGGAGAGGCCCCCCAAGCACACACAGCTCCCCACCTGTAACAAGCTGCTGCTGTCAAGCCCCTTTCCTTTGTTGTTTCTGTCCTTCTCAGAAGCTGCTTTAGGCTGGTCATGTCTTACTGAAGTGATGACTTTCATTCCCTGCTCCCTCAGTTATGGGAATGGAAGTTATGACAGTCATTCCCTCCCCCTTCCATACACTCCTGTCTTTGTAACTCCTGTGGCTCAGCATGACCCAATATCTTCATTTTAACTGCACCCAATTTAAGCCCAACTGTGTTTCTCATGAGAATTATTCTACTTATAAAAAGGGCCTTCAACCAAGTACAACTTTCTGGTAAGGTCCACACTTGACTGAAGTTTTCCAGGTGTTGGTCTGCTTGGTTTTGTTCTACTACAAGGAGGTTTAATTGCTAAAACACCTTGGCACATTTTATAGATGCCTGACTTAATGTGACATCACACTCAGCGCTCCAGAGAATTGTGAATAGCTGTCTTTATTACACACAGTAGAAAAAAGGTTTCACAACCTTTTATCTGTTCAGAGATAACAAAAAGGGGGTTTTTTGTGGAAGGAAATTTAAGGAATTCCAACATGCCAAGATCTTTGCTAAGACTGGAGCTCCTCTCCAGCATGTCAGTGACCACAGGCTCAAAGTCTGGAACACAAGAGACACAGCTAATATAAGTTGTAACACAACAAACACCCTTCCTCTCCCATATAGATCCAACTTATCCTTTTACTTCCTCCCTCCCATTCATTCTGCCACCTCAGATAAACTCCATCTGTTTGCACAATCTGCTAGTGACAAATTGTTACTTAATATTGTCTGTTCCCTGTTACTAAAAGGTGAAGAGTTGTCTCTCTTTTTACTGCTTCAGGACATTCTCACTCTTGTGAAACCCCATAAACCCAGGCTACCTTTTTAATCAACCACTGTTCCTTTTTACCAATAAAAATATAAAGTCAACTGCTCCTTAGACAATCAAAACCTCACAGGAGTTGCCTCCCAAAGACAGTTTATTACATTACAATTCCAAGTCTCTGCTTCCTTCACATTCCAATCAGTTGTAACCCTCATAAAGCCACATGTCAGTAACAAATTGGAAGTTTGTAGGTATAAATATTGAAGACATACAACATAAAGTTTGAACTGTAGGTTTGGAACCAGAAAGTAAAAGCTGATGCCTAAATTACTGAGAAATCGGAAAATATTTGAAGCCTCAAGATTAATTATTCTCTCCTGATTCACTGTTTCCCTTAGCTTTTTTAATCTCTACAGAGTACTAAGAGAGATATCAATGCAAGCCTCCCAAGATTACCTGATTTCCCAAGTAAAAGGCAGTATTAACTGTGACAGCTGCCCATTTTAATGCTTCCCATGCTGATCAAACTATTTATGACAAGGAAAGTAAGTTTTCCTTGATAATTTCTTTATCCCTCTAGTTCCTATTTTGTTTTCATCATTAAAGGAAAACTTTCTGTTGCTTCCTCGTGCAGGAGCAGTGGGACTGCCAGAAGTTACTCTGTAGTTTTTGACTACAGGATTTTATCCATCAAAGTATTAAATTTACTCTTCTACATTTGACAATTAATTTTTGATCCTTCAAGACAGAGTCCCCCATCTTAAACACAGTTCACCACATAAATTCACATGGGGAATTAGGTAACTATTCCCTGAGTTCACATCCCATAACATTAAACTGGGTTTTGCTCACTGTAACACCTTTTTTTTGTGCAACAAAAGATGTTATTTAATCACCAGACTTCAAAAAATCCTGCATCAACTCATCTTGAAGAATTAGACTTCAGTTATTCATCAAACCCACGTTTTCCAGCCACAGCAATGCTATTACTACTGGTGGCAGGTCTGCTCTAAGTGCAGCTGGATGTTGAATTGAGCAACAAGAGGAGATTAAATTATTTTGTGGACAATTGCATGTTTGATTTATGTCAACTGCCATCACCCTAAGACACATAAAGCCTCTTTCAGGGGGACTAAAAGCAAACCATTTACCATCTAATATCAGCTTAGCAGGCTTTGTGCTGATGAATGCTGCATTCAGAGGAGCAATTCTGGTCAATGCACATCCACCCTGAATCTCCAGGAACACAAATATCAGAGTTTATCAACTGGCTTCACTTTTTAACCAACCCTCAGCTGAAACTTGGTGGGAAGAAGAACATTTTAATTAGAATAAGCACAGACTGAGAGAAAGCTGAATTTGGAGGGAGAAGACAATAAGAGAAAGTCATTGCCAAGACAGACACAGAAGACAAAAACAGTGACTAAGCTCCCTGTGGTCACTGAAGGATTCAGTAGAGATCTCCAACTGCAGCAGGAACTTAAATGATTAAAAACTTCCACCTACCATTCAACCTTCAGGGGCATAAAGACAGAGGAGGCCACACAGAACTCCTGAGGGAGAACAGGGAAGCAAACCTCACACCCACGTGCACGAGAAGCTGTGGATACACTGAACTCCAGGGTGACATCCCATAGCATTCCAACCCACCGGGGTGGATCAGACCCTGGGGGATCAAAAACCTTACACAAGCAGGTCCACAACAGATCATTTCACAGGAACCCAAAATTTCTGTTCTCCTGGGAACATTCCCTGACCAACAGCACAGGGGCCTGGTCCAAGTGCACTGCACGTTAATGATACAGCGTGGGTTTGTTGTTTGTTTTTTTAAGAAAGACTAACTTTCTGCAAGAAAAAAAAATACCCAAACAAATCAGGAAGAAATAAAGCATGACACCTGCCCACTGTAAATATTTGCTTCTGAATTCTATTTAGCTACTGCCTTGGGGGTTTGTTTTCCCCTGAAGCGTTTGAGAAATAAATGTTTAATTTTAGCATTTCTTTTAAGCTCTGTGAAATAGTAACATTTAAATTGAACATACAGCATGCCTTGCACAACCTCAAAAACAAACGAGTTCGTTTCAGAGGGATGCAAACCTGACTTCCCCTGTCCAAGACACTTTTTAACAAGAGCCAGAAAACATGTAGCACTGAAGGTAAAACTGCATCAACTCTATCAGGTGCAGTAACAGGTTTCTCACACTAAACGAGGGTGGCCACTGCTCATCAGCCCTCAGGTCAGCAGCCTATGGGCTCCTATTCCAGTTCAAATCAAGGCTGATTCTTTTTCACCCCTAAAGGATACGGAATGAAAACAGCTTTTCAGATTTCTCTGTATATCCAGCCACCTTTCATGGAACAGGCACAACAACTTGGTGAGATTTATTAGCACTATAAACACTCCCAAACAAGATCGCTGTGCTTCGAGTGACTTTAAAAAGCTGCCACCAAAACACTGAATTAGCGCACCTGATCAAACCCAGCATCCTCGTGCAACAAAAACTCCAGCAAAGAGCAAGGAAAAGCAAAACAACAACACGAATATACCCCAGCAAATGCCCTCCAGGAAACTCGTCTGGTTTTTAAATCAAACTTCAGCGCTGCTTTATATTGAGAAGCTCCAGCAAGGATGATTTACTCATAGTCTGGATGTTGCGGGAGGAACCAGCGGCGGCACGTGTGTGAACTCTGGTATTCTCACCCGAGACGCTCCCGGTCAATTAAAACCAAACAAAAACCGAGAGACCTCTCTTAGTTCTTAGCGTTTCACTTCTCTCTCATTCAATAACAACTCCCCAAAGACAAAGAGCACCACCCGGACCCCCAAACCCACAGGGAGGGGCCCCCAATCCCAAACTCCTTTAGCTCGGTGTGGGGAGAAACGCCTGGGATTTGTTCTTCCCCGAGTGGAAACTCGCGAAGGTCCCGTTTGCTTTCCTAAGCGCATTACGGGGGATAATTTGGTCCCTCCATCTATTTATTTTTAAAGAGGGCAGCACATCCTTTAAGCCCGGAGGAGCCACGTTCCGTACCACGGGGCACAGCCCCGCCGAGCCCCCCTCGGAGGGATCCCCGACCCGCCGAGGGATGGAGCCTAAGGAGTCCTAGGAATTTAAGGAATACAAGGAGCCTCGGGTCAGTAGCAGCCCCTCAGCCCCCGGGGGCACAGGGGCGAGTCACAAAAGTCACCTGGTGGGGAGCAGCGGGACGAGCCACCTCAGAGACAGCGGGACGAACCCCCCCCCAGGCTGATCCGCCCTCCCTCAGGCTCCGCGGCGATGGCTGTTCCTGCTGCCTCACGGCGCGGGGGGGAGGCAGGAGGGAAGGCAGAGCGGAGGAGATTCCCGGTCTCCAGCAGCCGGGCGCCGAGGCTGCTTGTCCGCCGGGAGCGGCGCAGCGTTCCCGGTTCGCCCTCGGTGTCCCGGCTCCCCTCAACACTCACCTGGCGCCCAGTCCGCGGCGCGGCGCCACCCCCCGCGCTCAATGGCAGGCAGGCGGGCCCCGCCGGGACGCTGTTTACCCGCCGGCTCTCGCGAGAGCCGCCGCGCGCGCGCGCGCGCGCCCCGCCCGCGCCTCGATTGGGCCGCGCCGCGCCGCGCGCCGCGATTTGGGCGCGCGCCCGGCGCGCGCAGCCGCGCCCCCGCTCCGTCCACGCCCCCCCCATGCCCGTTCCTCAGGGCAGTCCCGCCCCGCCCCTTCCACAGCCCGTGGAGTGTCCAGGGAGCGCCGGGAGCCGGATCCCGAGATGCCACAGTGCTTCATCTGCTCACACCTCATCCCAGAGCACACGGTACAGAGTTGCGTCCAGATCGCTCTGGAACCACTCCCAGCGAGGGAAACTCCACACCCTCTCTGGGCAATCTGTTCAGTGCTCGGTCACTGCACAGCAAAGAAGTTCTTCCTCGTGTCCAGGTGGAACTCCCTTGGCATCAGTTCCTGCCCGTGGCCTCCCATTACTGGGCACCCCTGAGCAGAGCCTGGTCCATCCTCTGCCCCCTCCCTGCACACACTGACACACATGGATGAGGTCCCCTCTCAGTGTCTCCTCTGGAGGCTGAACAGCCTCAGCTCCCTCAGCCTTTCCTCCCCAGGGAGATGCTCCAGTCCCTGAATCATCTCCACAGCCTCCGCTGGACCCACTCCAGGAGCTCCATGTCCCTTCTGTCCTGAGGAGCCCAGGACTGGACACAGCACTCCAGATATGCCTCACAGGGCTGAGCAGCAGGGCAGGATCACCCCCCTCAACCTGCTGGCAATGCTCTTCCCAGTGCCCCCCCAGGATTCCATCTCTCCAGCAGAAACCTTGGCGCTCAGTCCCCTCTGGCTGTGGGGGACTCACCGAGGGGCTCATAGGTGTGAGGGGTCTCACAGTCAGGAGTTAAAGTGGCCTCAATAGGTGCTCAAACACAAAAAAGCAGAATTAAGTGGAACCATCATAATAAGAGGCTTTTGGATTACTAGAGCTGTCCTGTGCAGTGCCAGGGCCCGGAATTCCATGGTCCTCATGAGTCCTTTCCACCTCAGGATATCCCATCATTCTATGATTTACCTCCTTCTGTCCCCCTGCCAAAGTACAAAAGTGAGAGTATTAAATCCTGCTGTGGTTTTAGAGCTACCTGAGCATAAACCAGAGCAGCAGCAGTGACAGGGAAAGCTGTTATCCCAAGGATGCAGTGGTACAGACACCATGCAAATCCAGCTGCAGAAGATCAGAAGACAAAGAAGGTAAATCTGGGAGTTCAGACTGAAAGAATGACAAAGTACAAGCCATCTTCTGCTTCTGTCACAGCATGGAGCATGTGGAACAGAGGGAAAGTTTATCTTGATGTCATCCCTTGACTTGAGGAGAGTTGCTGATGGAGGAGGACTTGCTTGGCAGACACATTGGATTCGTTTGACCTCATTAGTCTTTATGTGGAGACAAGGAACTTTGGAGCTCTCTGCACTAAAGCAGAATTCTTACAACCTCAAGACCTGTGAGAGCATCCACATGTCTCCTTCACCTGCAGGCAGAGCCAGAGAATTCACCATGGAGCTCCCTGAGCACTGTGTACCTTCCTGCTGAGACTGATTTTCAGGAGCACTGGATTTGGTAGGTTTGAAATAACAAGAAGCCTAAAATTAACATGTTTTAACTTGAATGAGGTGCAGCAGTGCTTCCTGGAGGAACTGGCTGTCCTTTGGGATATCTGAACTCCCTTTCCACATTTGGAGCCCATGGTAATGAAGTGGTGCACTCCCATTTGCCAGGTACTGAAAGCACAGACACATAACCCAGAGGGAGAATTAGCAAGAGGGGAAAAGAAACTCTGTGATAAGTAAATTCAAAATAAACTGGTTACGGATCTAGAAAAGTGGGATTTCACCAAAGCCCCCTTCCCAGAGCAAAAATCCTTAAAACTCTCTATCAGTAACAATGGTAAATGGGAATGACAGATCCCCCAGCAGGAATGGGGGCTGGTTTTGACTGAGGATCCTGGTGTTTGGAAGTTGTAAGTCTTGATTCCAACACCTTGCTCCTGGCTGCTCCCCTGCTCCAAAGCTGCCACGGGGAGGCTGGGGGAGGCAAAGTCAGGCTGGGAGAGGAGGAGGCCCAGCTGTGACAATGAATATTCAAAACGTGACATTCCAATTCCTGCCTTGCTGCTGGTGCTCCTCTGATGGGTCCTGCCAGCACAGCAGATGGCAAGCGCTGAAAGGCTGTTGTGCCAGCGGAAAATTCCTGTATTTTGTTGGTCCTGTGCATGTGTGAGAGGGGAAGTGGGGCAAGCTTCCACTTATTTCATTATTTTCAAGAAAGAAAGGGAAACAAATGGTTCCCTAAGACTGCAAAAATTGCTGGCATTTAAGAACCGGTCTCTTATTTTACAGGTTTGGTTACATTCTAAGTTTTCCTTGTAATTCCGTATAACTTTCCTCATAAGTCAGGATCCAGAGTTTTCTAAATAGTGGTACAATTAAAAAGAGAAACAACATTGCAATATCAGCTCTGGTTGTTGCTTGGGAGAGCTATGAAAAACCAAGTATTTCATGCTTCTGTTTTTTATGTGGCTGTAAAAGTGTTTATGTCAGTGGACTTTCCATTGCAGAACAGATGCAGTTTGTTTTAATTTCCTAATTTTATGTGTATTTTTTAGCATAGTTATGCACATGTATTATGTAATTAGACAGAGGTATTACACACAGGCTTTATAACACATAGACTTTGCAAAAGCCTAAATGCCTCTTGTCAAATTCCACTTCAAAAAACTTAGGGGAAAGTCAGAGGCAAAGCAAAACAATGTTGTCCTGGTTATTGTAGTTCAAAAGAGGGATCTCTTCTCAGTGAAAGGACATTTGGGTAAGGTTTGGACATTTCTTTCTTTGCAGTCAGTTGGTGTAACAAATCTGAATTGTCAGAGCCTTGCTGGAGATGCCTCTTGGAAAGATTCTGAGGGGGTTTTAATCCTGGAAGCTCCTTCTCAGCACCAGAAAGAACCTAAAAATGTTTAACTCACAAGTAGCTTGCATCTAACTACTTAATCAATGTAACATTTAGTAATCTCTTCTGACTTTCTTACTTTCTCACTGGTTTTCCTAATACAAACCATGTGTATTTCACCAAAATAAGCAAAAAAAATTCTAAAACTCTTAAGACTTGGTCAGGAAATACTACAGGGCTAGATAAGTGCAAACCAATCACAACCATTCCCACAGATTTTCCAGTGTCTTATCATGACTTTTTTAGCTGCTGTTGGTACTATTTTTAATCCAAATTTTCCTTGTAACTCCCTGATCTGTCTGAATAACAGAAGTATATGGGTTTGATATTTAATAGGTAGAATTCAAAGGGAAAAAAGCAAATTATTTTATTTAAGGTACTTAACATGCCATTACACAATTCTGACAAGATTTCACACCTGTAGAGCTTTAATTGCTTGATTACAGTGGGACACAGGAGTGAATTAAATACTTGGAAAATGCTGCAGCATGGACAAAAATGTAATTTCTTGATAGGCAAAAAGCAAATTTAGAAGAAGGCACATTTAAAAACCTGTCAGTCTCCACCTATCCTGAGCCTGGTGTCACCTGTCTAAAGAGTAACTCCAAGAGTTTGCTCTTCCAAATGCTTGTGCAGCCTCCTCTTAAAAGCTTGCAAGCGTCCTGTGTTCCCAGAACATGGGACTGAAATTCCCCTCCTTTTGTTTGTCCTGAACGTGTTTCCTGGGAGAATTTTGATGCAGATACTGGGTTTGGTACCAGCATAAACATTTTTGGAAGGAAAGAAACCAGAATTTCACTGTTCAAAGTGCAGACTAACTATGGATTTAACCATTTCTTACCTCACCTCTTCATTTGAAGGCAGAGCACATAATTTGCTGTGCCTCTTAAAAACGGTTACAAATTTAAACAATGTCAGAAAATAAGTAATAATAAAGTTTTTAAAATGAGGTGCCTTTTGAAGGCATTTGTTTCATCCGGGCAACCACAGCCAGTTCCATGTCCACACCCCTTCTTAGAAAGGTCTAGATTATATTTCCTGAAATCTCAGAGAATTTTCCTTATATTAATAGCATCTATGTCACAGGGAAACCATTTATACTTCCCTATGTGAAGTCTAAGGAACAAAGCAACTCCTTCAGCTCCACAAAATCCAGGAAATCACTACAGTCACCTCACAAGCTCTCAACTCATATCCTGAATGTTCCAAACCCGGGATTTTGCCAATTTTCAACACCATTTAAATCACTTCTTTCCTATGTAAGTTGTAGTATTTTTTTTTTTAGTGTGAATTTCTGGCTTGGCTGTGACTTTTGCAGGCAATTTGGAACCCACAGCATGATTCTTCCTGGCACAGGGATGCCAAATTCCTCATGCTGGAGTTAAGGATGTGACAAATTCAATGCGTTTTGTAAAGCAATTAAAGTATTTATAGCTGAGTTCACTTAAACAACGTCATCTCTTACAATATTAATCCTGGATTCTCTTTGGAGAAAATCCTTACTGGACTTAAAAGAGGCATATTTATGTATGGGATCTTTTTCCGTGAACGAAGAAACATGGAAAGTCTGGAACAAAAAAAGTTAGCAAACACACTAATTAATAATGGCTATTTTTAATTATTGAAGAAGCTCAATATTCTTCCTCGGTTAGCATGGCCAACATTGTCCTGTATTTAAAATTCCGGGGGAAAATGAAGCTGACAATCTTTCCAGTCAATCCCAGGGAGACAAAATAAGATATTTAACAAAAATACTCATATTTTCCAGACATTTTAGTCTTAGTTAATACATTTGATCTGTTCTTCCATTGTTTCAGGAGTGATCATATGCTTTTTTCCCTCTTAGTGAAGATTCTCTCCTAAATCCATTGTTATTTTCCCATTATCCCCAGACATGGGAGATCATCTGTGTGTTGCAGGCTTATCCACACAGTCTGTCTCCTTACTCAATGTTTGCTTCCTGCCTGGCTTTGCCACATCCCTTTCTAGTTCATCTCTTCTCTCTGACATAAAGCTCCTAAAATAAATTAGGAAAAGAAGAAACTGGAACAAGATGTAAACAAAATGATGTAACTTTGCTGTTACATTCTGTTCTCTGTCTTTCAACTCTAATGCAGCTATTTTAGAGCCTGGTACTGAAGCCTCTGCAGTCCCAGGAGTTATCCCAATGAACACAGACTTCTGGAACAGCCTAGGGAGAGGACATTCTTGTTTGGGAAGGATGGCCAAGCTTCCACAGGACACACAGAACCAGGAGTCTGGAAAAGAAGGAGATGATGGTGATGAAATCTCAGGGTTTTGTCAGGTGCTGGGTTATTTAATTTCCTGTACCTTGTTCCCCCACTACTCTCCATTTCAACAGAATAATTGAAAACCTGACCAATTCCATCCTAAAATGCAATCCCTGCTCTGCTGCATTCTCGATTTACATTTCCAGTCCTTTCACTCACTATCTTCCAGCTCCATTCCCTAGAGCCTTCCCTGTTCCCTAAATCCCCTTAGCGGTACCTGTCTGTCCTTACACATTCCCACCTGATTTCCCCATCCTGTTAACAGCTTCACAGAGCTTCTCCTTGATTTCCAAGGTGTGTGAAACATGTCCTTCTGATGTCTTTCCCCACTCACTCTGAATCAGTTTCCCCTCGTCTCACACGGTCACTATAAAGGTACAGGAAATTCACCCATTTTCGAGGAAAAGACAAATTGTTCTGCTGGTGAAGTCTTGATAAACTATGAAGAACAGGTTCTCAGCTGCCATAAATTTTATGGGGTCTCTGACTGTCCATTTGTGTGTCCTGCCCCACAATCAGTAATTAAACCTGGCAAGTGAAGACATCAAGTGTACTGTAAAAAAATACATATAAACATGCTGTAATTTCTTTTTTTGCTCTTCTTCTTTGTGAGGCTTCCTTTTGTTGTCCTCCTTTTTCACTCTCAAGGTAATTGCAAACACAAATTCCATAAGTAGCTTTTTCACTTTTAATATCCCGCAACTGCCCCATGGAATAGAATGA
Organism: Manacus vitellinus; assembly: GCF_001715985.3. NCBI lineage: Eukaryota > Metazoa > Chordata > Aves > Passeriformes > Pipridae > Manacus > Manacus vitellinus. The sequence continues at coordinate 2,660,785 of NW_021940729.1, read as the reverse complement.
TCCAAGCATAGGCTCCATCTGGAGAAGAGAAGAGAGTGGTTCCCAGCTAACAAAATAGATACAAACTTAATGCAGCCTCACACTTGTTTAGACTGCTAATGAGGGAGAGCAGGGAAAGGAAAACAATTCTGTTCTGTTCCGGTTATCTCGTGGGCTTGGATCTTTAAATGAAAATAATCCAATTAATTGTCCCAGCACGAGGAAAACAGTTGGGTCTGATAAAGACGAGGCAGAACCCTAAAGGAAAAATAGATGTTTGAGGTCTTAACTGAAGATCTCCTGGTGCCCACGGGCTTATTCTGGGCCCTGTCTCTGAATGAGTGTAATGTCACAGAGGGGTAGAGCAGTCAGCCCATTAGAGCAGGACCAGTTGGGCCAGCTGGATAAAGCTGGATCTCTCCCAGTGTCCTTATGTCAGATGAAATCCTTCCGGAGCATGGGAATGGAAGCAGAGCGAGTAATTAAGCTGTGGGGAGACACCACAGGGGGTCCAGTAAAGAACAGCCTTTTAAAACATCATAAAACAGCAAATCCCTGGAACTCTGTCCTTCCCCTCCCGGCCAACAGTCAAGGATCTGCCCAAAAATGATTGGGATTCAGAGGCACAGGCAATGAGCTGCCACAGAGTGTTGGTGGAGCTGGAGCTGCCAAAGTCATTCCCCTTCTCCAAAGGGAACAGAATATTAATCAATGTACTCATTTCTCTCCTTCCACTCTAATTAGCCATGCATGGCCACAGCTCGACCACCTGAGTTAGTTCCAAACTCTTGGAAAAACCAGTGTACTCAGAAGGATTGCTGATAAAAGGGAGTAGCTTTGGAAGGAGAGCAAGCAGGCAAATATCTGATGTGGGTTTGTGAGGGTCAAAGCATAGGGACCGCATACAAAAAGTACAAGCATGGATAAAACCCCCTTTTAGTTTTCTTAAGATTTAACCAGCCCCCTGTCTCCCTTCTCTCCTTCTCTTAAGGATAGTAGCATTCCTTAGGAAGAAGCGTAGCTCCAAGGCTGTTTCCAAAGGGATTGCATACATTAGGGTTGTTCCACTAGCTGGGAATTTTTCATCAGCTGAAGTAAGTAGGAATCCCTACTCTTTAATGAGACTCCTGTCCTTCTCCTTCCAGAGAAGCTATGGATGTTCCATCCTTGGAAATGTTCAAGGCCAGGCTGGATGGGGCTCTGAGCAACCTGGTCTAGTGGAAGATGTCCCTGCCCATGACAGAGGGGTTAGAACTGGGTGATCTTTAAGGTCCCTTCCAACCCAAATCATTTTGTGATTCTTTTGCATATAGAGGTGAAGGTAATTCAGAGAGTAATTTCATTTGTGCTGGGAGACAAAGGTGTAATGTGATGGTGTTTCTGCCGTTTTCCATGTTATTACCTCCCTGGTGTAGCCACAGGTCAGGGATTGCCAGCTGCACATACATGACTCCCCCTTTGCTATCTTTAGCTCCTTGTAGTTTTTTGTAGTGTTATCATGCTCAGGCATAACCTGCATATTTCAGCAGTTCACAACACTAATAAACAAAGTGAGAACATTTAGATTGCAACAGCAACAGAGAAAAATCCGTTTTGTTCAGTTGTGGGGACTAAAGAGTTCATTGGAGTTTTATTTCCAAGTTGAGGACATGCAAACATATGTAGGAGATTCTTGTTAGTGGCCTCTTCGCCTGTTCCTCTCATCGTTCTTGTTGCCTCTTAGAGACAACTAAGGCAGGCTTGCTTTATGTCTGTTTTTTCCAGGTATCCTGTATCATTCCACTTGCACTACCAAGACTGGACTGCTCAGCTCTGTACTCTGTGACTGAGCTTTAATGTGGATAACCTGGAGTGGGTTTCAAACCATCCAGTGACAACAGATTTGTCTCCAGGCAAACTAGGTCAGATATCCACCATGAACTCAGAGCCAGATTCAATGTCTCCAGTGTCAACATGCTCACACTCTGTACAAGGCTTGGAAGTCACGACATAAAGCTTCTGCCTCCGGAGGCCATGGTGTTATTGCCTCACAGAGAGAAAACATGAAGGCAAAAGTCTCAAAGGATCCTTCCAGAAGAAAGAGGAACTCTTGAAAGACTTTCAGAAGACACTTGTCTTCAAAAAGGAGTGCTCTGTGTCTCTTCTGTTAGTATTTTTTTTTTTTTTTTGCTAGATCTGGCAGGGCTCCAGTTTGGAGCCTTTTTGGCACACTTACAGGCACATTGTGGACATAACACCCCATTTTCTTGATATGGCCAGTGGTGGCAAAGCAGCTGCCAGTAAGATAAAACTCCATCAGCTGCTAATGGAGGAGGGGAAATTGTCACTTGGGATTAACTTTGAATATTCCAGGACATTTTCACCAGGCCCATGTTCCTCTTGGCTTACTGTAGTTTTGTTCAGCTTCCTCTGAGAAGCACAGCCATGTGCAATCATTTCTTCCTGGTCTGTCTTCCTCCTCCTCTTTCCCTCCTGCTAAGCTGAGACAGGGTGGAAAAAGAGCCTTGGCAAAGCTGGGCATGGTGGGCTAAAGGCAATTCTTGACCCCATGGCCAAATTTCCAGCATTTCTAAGCTTAAAAGCAGAGCTGAAAGGAAATGCCATTTTCTGTCTGGGCATGAGTAAGGCAGGTCATGTTTCCATGCTTTTTGCCTTTACATAGCAGCTACACTCCTGGAAAAAGCTGAGCATGGGCTCTACTGCAGGAGGTAAATAGGATGCAGCATCCTTTTCCATGTAGTTTGCCATAAGGCAAATAATTCCTGCCCTCTTTTCCTCTTGTTTTCCTGCACCTGAGGAGCCTCTTCTCCTCCCTCAGAGAAGTCAGCATAGTCTGACCTCAATATAACATCACATGCACCCCTTTGTACAGGTCTGAAAAAGAAAGTGTCTGGGACCTGTGGGGTTGGGAATGAACACACCAGAAGCTTCCCATTACATTACACAGTGTCCCAGAGGGCAGGCTCTCAGGAAAATATCTGGAAGCTGTGTTGGAGCGTGAATACTCACAAACACAGAATCTGTGCCTGGGAAGCTGAAGCACAGCAACATTGTGTGGCAGGGCCTCTATAGGTCATTATGTCTAAACACACACTTGAACTGGGGCTACCACCAACTCTGCAATAGGTCCTGAAACCCTCCCAGGGCATCTACTCCAGTCTTTTTACACCCTCCCACCAAAAACATATCCCAATGTCCCATGTGGACTACCCAAACAGTTCACGGCCTCCACATCTGCCACTGCTGAGGAGAGTTCAGCTCTCCTGTGGCTTGTCATTTTTGCAATTCCTCTCCAAGTAGTTTTCTTTTCTCTTTCATTTCTACCAGTCACAGGTAGGAGAGTAGACTGAGGAGATCCAGGGACATTGGTTTTTCTTTAGGTTCCAATCCCTTCTTTTCATTTCGAAGCATTTGTATTCTATGTTACAAACCTATTAATCCACTGGTAAACATTTAAACCTCAGAGCTGGTGCTGGGAGTTGTTTCTGCAGCTGATAATCCCCCAAATGCTCTTCAGTAATGAACAGCAAGAGGTGTTGCTACTTTGCTATTCCCCGAAAGTGGTGTTGGCTGCAATCTCTAATAGCCCTGAGCATATCTGAATGCTCCTTTTTCCGATGTATTCCCATGGATATTGTGAAGTTCAACTCTATTCTCAGCTTCTTGGATCCCCTGGAAGCTTTCTGGAGAGCTCTAGGACCAGTGCAATATATTCCTGTTAAACTATCTGCCTGAGAGATCATGGATGTCCTGGAGTCTGAGTTTGGAGCTCTTGATGGCACAGTGAATGGTGCAGAGATTTAGTCAGGCCTTTTATTGCCTTTTATTGACCATTAGAGGTTTTCTGGTGACAGGATGCAGGTTCTGAACTGCTGTCAATGTGTTTTTTAGGCTACCCTTGAGGATGGTTTTGCTCTCATCTGGTCTCACCTGATTTTGCTTTTTTAGATGATTTTTTTAAGACATCACCTGCTGCCAAAACAGGCATAGAACATACTTAAGGTGTTAAAATAATTCCTTAAAGTCCTCTACAAAATATTCATGAAACTGAACTCTGCAACCACCTCTGCTTTCCTCTCACACAAGAAAAAACCTATTTCAAGCAGGGTTTTTATCCTACTACTATTCCAGCTTGTCAGAGGAAGCCACACCATTAATTTTAGCCAAGTGATCACTACACTTGTGATTTTTTTGGGGCTTGGTTTTTTATATCCATCCTTCATTTGATTGCAAGTTCACATGCAGTATTTTAAGCAAGAAATTCAGAGTCTCCCAGCTACGTGAACAGAGCTAATCTTGTCCGAGAACAGACTATCACTACATTATAAATAATTGTCTGCAGGCCAGGATTTCTTTACTACACTTGATTAGGTTTTGTTGCCAGTAAAAACAACATTCACTAGCTGGCCTGTCAAAAATATCCTGATGCAGCATAAGTAAATCCAAGAAGCCATTGGTCTATTGCCCTGTCCAAGAACTATTTTGAATAGGGAAGAATTGCAAAAAAAACCACTTGAGAACTCCTGAAAAAGAGAGCATTCACCAAGGAATGATTCATAAGTAACCTATTGATAAAGCTGCTTCATGCTCCAAGAGTTACTACATCTGGTCCAGCAATTTTGACTTATCTAATGGTAAAACTTCCTGGTTTTGTTTTAAATGGCTGTAATTTCCTCCCCTGATGTCTGAAGCACCACGCAATGCCTCCAGAGACTGGGTGGCTGCATGAGAGCAAGGCCATGAAGCAGGTGACAGATTTCAGCTGCCCTTGCCTGCAATAATGTTTGCAGGTGTGCATTAACATGAGGGAGGCAATCAAAAATAAAAGTAACAAATGCATCGCAATTAAAAATGTCACACTCCTTTGCTTATGAAAATTTCTTCACACCCTTCCTAAAGTGACACCTCTGAACCAGTTTGGAGATCTGCCAGGAAAGGGAGTCATTAGAAAGACAGCTTCCGAATGTGAGTGATTGACAGAAGTTCAAGCTGTCGTAGTATTTAAAAGAGCCACTAAAACTCTTAACCAGGTTTCTTAAGCTCTCTTAAAAACACTCTCTTCAGAAACACTCCTGATTAATGCCAAAATAAGATCTTTTCAGGTAATGTTTTAAGGGAAGCTGTCACCATCCGCATCATCATCAGTGGCAGAACATGGCAAGATTTACCCAATTCCAGTTTCATGTATCTTCTGTGAGCATTTTAATGGTGATATTTTAATTAAAAATACAGAGAAGGACTGTGTTGTAAGGAAAACCAACTAGTAAAACAACTAGTGAGGAGTGAAAGAGCCAAACTGCAGGTCTGGTTGAGCTAAGGTGTTTTAAATTAATGGAGCTCGAAATGCAATGAATTGTTGGTGATTTTTACTTTCAAGAAGGTTGTGTAAAGGAAAACTGGTTATGGCAGCCTGTGTTGGTCAACAGGGCAAGATTTAGTCAAAGTTCAAGGGATTTCTTTTTGCTGTTGTGCCCTAAATGCAGGGCAAAACATTATCAATTTGTTGAATCATCTGGAAAAAACACATGTGTCTGTGTAAGGTATTAAAAGAGACCAATCAGGCAGAGAAATTATTCCCTCCATTTTCTTCAGGTAACCCAAAGGATCTTCATCACACTTCCCTGACTGCAAGCTGGACATGAGGAGGAGAACTTTTGGCCTCAGCGCAGCTTTTTTTGGAAGGATGGGAGAGGAAACGGTATGGAGAGCAGGGAAGGCAGCTCCATAATAAACACTACTGACCACATTTTCACTACTCATTCCCTTCCCTATCTGTTTACAGAGAGAACAATATAGACACTGGCTTGAATTATTGTTGTTTATATCCCTGCTTATGCATGGGATATTTCCAGACTATTTCCAGATATTGGAGGTAAATTTTTCCTGTCCAGAGAAGCTCAAAGTTCAGGAGAGATATTAAGCATAGGGGACCAAAAGAAATCTCCCTATCAAAAATCCCAGTGCTGGTGGAGTTAAGTTTGTCTCACACTCCTTCACAAGGGGAGAGTGTGTGAATTCAGATCCAGCCCTCTGGTTTATGTCTTTCTCTGTTTGGTTATATTGTGGGACTCACAAAGTCCCTAAAAATTCACAGGTGGAAAAGACTGAGAAATTGCACACATTTTTTAATGGGATCAATTTACCATCCCAGGCAGGAAAGACAATTAAATAAAAAAATCTAACCTTTTACTGAAACTATTTCATGTATTTCCTCCTCATCAACTTTAATTAAATTGTTTTCCTAGAACTCTTAATTCTGCACTCCCTTCAGTAATGTTTGCATTTCTCATCTTCCTTATCACCTGACTGTTTATCAAATTTCCTTCAGCTTCATCCCCAAAAGACTTAAAAGTCCCTTCAAAAAGAAGTAGAATTTGTTCCAAAAGAATTCTCCAGTAAAGAACTGAAAACAAGCCTTGGTGTTTCTAAAGTCAAGCTTCACATCTGTTTTTACACCAGAAGAGAAACTAAAATGAAAACACGCAACACCTTTCTTGTTTGCAGGTTGTCTTTAGGAAGGAGCTCCAAGCTGGACTGAGTAGCCTTGTATTTATTGATGTCACCTCAGTTGTCATCTGTCAGCAATGAAAGCTCTTGATGTATCAATGGAATGCTTCAAATGCAACATGGGAATTGTGCAACAGGAAAATGACTTTGACTGAACTGAAATTCTTCTCTCTGCCTTACAAACCCTGTGGGCCAGCACCCCATAAATGGGTTTATGCAGTGCAGAAAGTGTGAACACTGGAAAATGAGATTCCAAGAAAGCAGCAGGTTAAGAAAGAAACTTCCCAATCCAGCCAGAAGGAATTGCAGAGGAGTACAGAGGGCTGCAACCTGAATCCCTGTGCTCCCACCTGGGACAGACTTCTGGTGGCCAAATATTTATCCAAGGCAGGCAAAGCACATCTTTCATCACCTTGTGGGTGGTTCAGGGCTCGATTTAATTGTTTTTCTGGAACCAGGACTGAACAAGCCAGAGCCAGTTTTGCCTTGCTGATGCCTCAGGGCTGAAGTGCAGATTGACCACTCCTATATTTCTTTCCTGAAACAGGTAAATACAGGTGTCTCCGGAATTTACCAGTGCAGAAGTAAGTAAGGGGGGAAAGGTCCCTTAGGAAACTTTTCTCTTGTTTGAGTGCTCTGTTCAGGGGAGGTGCTTCATGGATGGATTCAAACAGACAGAGGAGATCCTTCAGGAATTGTATAGGTGACAAAGTCTGACTGGGCTGATCAGCCCTCCAAAACATGGTGTTTCCACTGTTTGAAAGCTGATCCTTGACCCCAGAAAAATCTGTATCAGGAAAAAGCAAAAGACTAGATGGATCTTATTATCCCTGTTATCTCATATTATCTTTATTAAAAAAAATTGTAGCTTCTCTTGGCTCACTGGCTCATGGTTTGTAAGGAAATCTTAAATGGGAGAAGAATGTTCACTAAAATACAGTGGCACTGGTAAACCAATGCCTTTTCTGCAAGGCTGTGAATTCCCAACTCCTTGCTTTATTCTGGTTTATGGAGTGCTCTGGTTTACCAGCATGGGTCCTCCATGCACTTCATTCTTCTTGGCAGGGTTTTTGGGATTCCTGAGTGCTCCACATAGGGTCAGGAATTCTGATCTCAAAAAATCAGCTGAATCAACTGCAAATCTGTCCTTGAGCACTACAAGAAGCTCTGATGGACTTCCTGAGAGTTGGATCCAGTGTGGGAGCTTGATCTCTTGGTTGTCTGTGTTGTCACGGCCCCAAAGAAGCCACCCAGCCTAAGGTGGGACCTCAGTGTGTGCAGAGGGTGTTTAAAACACAGCAATATCTCTCCCTATGTCCTGGTGTTTAGATTTTGCTCACATTCATCCCCTCTGTGCCTTCAGAAAATGGGAGGAGTTTTTACAGTAGTGAGATGATGACAAGAGGGGCACCTTGTGGGCTGGAGCAGCAAGTCCAAGGAAAGCAGACAAGAAAAGGCAAAGGCTTCCCGTGGTGGAAAAGTTCAGCTTTGTGAATGCTGATGTAGAACCCATTTTGTTAACACACTTGATAATTAATGGTGTTTGCCTCGTTGTCTCACCAGACTAATGATTAGTTTGACTCTGGCTGTAAATAAGACAATCTGTGGTTAGAGTAGAACACAACCTCTCCCTGAGAGTTTGTCAAATAACTGCAGATTGTGAAATACAAATACAAATCTCTACCCTGTCCTGCGTTGTAATTCTGCAAAGGGTTGTCTGGCTGAGTAATAAACCTCCTGTGAAAGGCACAGGCTCCAGGAACAACAGGTCGGGAATTTGGAATCCGTGAGTAATGTCAGACTTGGTTCCATGCAGCTGGTTTGTGTCACTGGAGGCATCATTGCTTATCCAGAGCAGGAAGGAAGGGCAGAGTTAGGAACAGATCACCAGACCAAAAGGTTTCATGGTGCAGGGATGACAGGGAGCAAATATGACTGCAGGGAGAATAACAATGGCAATCCTGGAGTAAAGATGCTGCAATAAGACTACGCCAGCTTATTTTTTACGATGACATAGACTTATATTTTGGGAATGCTTCCGCTCATGGATTAATTCTTAGGAGAATGTAGCACCTACAAGCTTCTGTGGCTCTTGCAAGTGGCTGTGAGTAGATATAAGCTGAAGATCCGGCCTTCATACCTCTGCCTTCCCGTTCCTCCTGTGGGGTTGTTCCCTTCTGGCATCACTTGTGGGATGAAGCTTCCATGACTTCTGTGCACATGTAGGGTTATGGCTTTGGTGATGGAGCTGAGGGCAGCAACACACAGACTCTTCTCTCTCGTTAATGTATTTTATCACCACGGTATCTGTTCTTCCAAGTTGTTCTTTAGAGTGGAAAGGATTCTGCACATTTCATGTGTCTTCTGCTGCATGCATTCTAATTAAAAATACAGAGAAGGACTATGTTGTAGGGAAATTTGAGCAGTAGAGTAACTAGTGAAGAGTTAAAGAGCCTGTCAAATTGCAGGTCTTGTTAAGCTAATATGTTTTAAATTAAAGGAGCTTAAAACGTAATAGGTTCTTGGTGGTTTTTGCTTTCCAAAAGGTTGTGTAATGAAAGCTTAAAGGAAAACATAGGACCTGCAAGCTTCTGTGGCTCCTGCAAGTGGTTATGAGGAGATCTGAGCTGAGGGTCTGGCTCTCATCCTTCAAATAGGTCTGGAAGTGGCAAGGATTTTCCAGCACCAGTGGGGACTCTCTCCCTCCTTATCCATCATATCTCACTGCTCTCTGCTCTCTTGCCCTATCCTGCACAACATCCTTCATTAGAAAGAGCAACAGAATGAGACAGCACTTAAATTGCTGATGTGAATGGGTATTTCACAGACATTCCTCTTCTAAGCAGTGAGAACTCTAAGCTGGAGATGTGTCAGGACAGTCCCAACTCAGCATGACCACCCACGTGATGAAGCAAACCCTTTCAGGGAAGTGATTCATTGCTTTGGGTTTGTTTTTTTTTTATTTTTATTTTTCTTGCATTATACATAATAAGCATTTAAATGTGCTGTTGTTTATGGATGCCCCTGGGATGACAGTACACACTGTGTGCATCACCAGTTAAATAATCCATGTCTGCCTTTCTCCAAGGGTGCAGACCTCAGGAAAGAAGGACTGAGAGATGATCATCATGTAATAATGATGTCTCCTCATGCTGACTCAGCTCATTCTGATAGAGGACAACTTGTGGGAGATTGTTCTCCCTGAGCATCTCTTAGGAGCTATGAGGCTCAGGATGTCCTGCCTAGCTATGTCTGCTCTGAAGTGCTCAGACCTATCCTATCCTGTTGGTCTGGTTAATTTGTTAATGGATGTTTGATTTAATGGGAAAGATTCCTGTTCATACTCTGCTTCACAGTCCTGCCTGCTGGGTATGTAAAATGCCAAGATACTCCCAGATCACGTTTCTGATGTTCCACCTCCTCCCAGCCTGTATCTGATGTCCTGGTTTACCATGTGTTCCAGCCAACAATGAGACCTAAACGAGTCAATATTGAGCAGGTGTCCCAGGCTGCAGCTTATCAGGTGCAGATTATCATCTCAACCCTACTGGGCTCAGGGACTTGTGTGCTCTTCAGAAACACAGGAAAAGAAAGTTGATTTAGTGGGTTTTTGTTTCTTTTTCCCAGGAACTGAGAGCCATGGATTTAATGCAGTGCTTTACGTGAGACTTCCTGTGTGGTCTGAGACAAACCATGAGTTGAATTTCCTGTTGTCTGGAAAGAAATAATCCTTCATTGCCATTTGTGCCCTTGAAAACCAGCCTTGAGGTCATTTGGCCCCTGCAGTCATTTATAAGTTGTTTCAATTTAGAAGAATGGGACAAGTGCTAGGAATCCTCTCTGCTTAAGAGCAGGAAGCATTTCAGTGCTCATAAAAGAAAGTGGATGCTGAGCAAAGGTAATTTGAAAATTATTGCTCTGATTACCAAACTGCAATGCCAGTAAAGAATGTGGCATCATAAATGGAGTAAATAATTTGCATCCAATTTCCACATTTTATTCTGTCTGGAATCTGAAGTGCTGCATCCCAGCCAGTTTCTGGATCTCAGCCCCGGGGGAAGATCAAGGTTTGCTGATTGTGTTTAACTCCTGAAAGCAAAAATCAAAGAGAACAGTCCCATCAACTTCCTACCACCAGGGGTAGAGAGGGCTCCCCTTTCAACCGTTTCAGTGCCAAATTAAATCCTCCTTTAATCCTAGAACCAAATCCCTTGAGCTTTAGCCCTGTTTTTATCCCCGATCACCCTCCCCAGACTTCAGAGCCTGGAAGACAAGACCCCTGGGCTGCATCCTGCTCTGACAAGGCAGGTCAGACAAGCATGGCTGGCAGGACCCTGCCATCCCAAGTGCTTCCTGCTGGAATACTCATCTGCGCGTGGGGTCAGTGGCACTGTGAACTATTTATCCAAACTGCATGTGGGACATGTGTGTGGGTTTTACTTCTCCTACAGGGAAGTGCAGCAAAGCCTCCAGAGTGCTGACATGGCCCCGCACCTGCATTATCCAAAGAGGTTTGCTGTGGGGATGCAGGTTAATGGTTCTCTCCCTGATTTCCCAGATGACTGACAGCTTGGGAAGGCCCGGGGTCACAGCTGATGGCAGTCCGTGGCTCACTCTGCTCTGGCCCCCACTCAGGGTGTTTTGGGGCTGACTGGATTTGTGTCACTACTTGCCATCAATTTACCACTTGGTTTGCCCAAAATGCTGTCACAGCTGCTTGTGCCTCACATCTCTGAGTTACCCATGTGGAACAGTCTCTGAGTTCCCAGCTCTGAGCTCCGTGTGTGCCTGCAAGCAGTTCTATGGGAACGAGCAGACAGGATTGCTTTTATCCTGTTGTGCCCATCGTGGTTATTCCTCAAAAGCTGGGGCTGCTTTCCTGAGTTTATAGGGATGTGAATGCAGGCCACCACTGTGTGTTCCCTCAGTGTTGTCTCACAGGACACGTGGTTACCCTGGAGCAGTGGGATTACGTTAGGATGGGTGTGTTGTTCAGCATTTCCCCCTAATCGTGGCAGTCACTCCCTGCTCTAACAGCTGATGCTGCTTCTGTCCCAGGTGGGTCAGGATTTGCCCCTCCTCATCACTGCCAACATATCCAATGCACTGTCACATGGTTTCTCTCTTTCCTGCAGCTAATGGGAATGCCACCGTAGGGCAGCTGCAGGAGAAGAGCCAGATTCATCTCCAAAACCTCCTTCTCCTGGCTTCTGCTTGTCCAGTGTTTTTTCAGAGTGATCTGTTGGAAGTGATTCATAGTCACCTCTTGTCAGGATGGACCCACATTTTGGACCCACACTGGTCCCATATATGGCTGAACCAAGTTTCTGGCAGCTGATACATTGTACACACCTTGAAAACTATTAATGACAGGTCAAATCTTCAGCATCCTTTAGCCTGGGCATAATAATGAAGATTCCTTTTGGAAAGCACACTCTCAGCTGCTTCTGCTGGTCAGAACTTTTTATAGACAAAATAATCTACTTAATGGAATCACAGAATCCCAGAATGGCTGGGATTGGAAGGGACCTTAAGGATTATCTCATTCCAACCCCCCTGCCACAGGCAGGGACACCTTCCACTAGCCCAGGGTGCTCAGAGCCCCATCCAACCTGGCCTTGGACACTTCCAGGGATGGGGCAGCCACAGCTTCTCTGGGCAACCTGTGCCAGGGCCTTACCACCCTCCCAGGAGAGAATTTCTCCCTAATATCCATTCTAAACCTACTCTCTGTCAGTTTGAAGCCATTCCCCCTTGTCCTGTCACTCCAGACCCTTGGAAATTGTCAGGTGAAATCTGTGAGCTCTTTGTTCCAGCTGTAGAGAAAACCTCTTTTCAGCATCCCATGTAGGTGTGTCTTGTGCTCTTAGTTTCCAGCTTCTAATGACAAAGGAACAAAACAAAAGGCTTTCTGTTCTCAGATGGTTTCAGAATCAGGTGAAGTGCTGTATTTCTTGCAGTCACATCATTCACACTGACGTTGCCCTCGAGGACAGTATTACCTCACACACAACAAGAGAACGTCTGTGCTCTGAAATGTCAGGGCTCATGAGACAAGAACTGCTCTGTATTAAGTGCTGGGGTAGCTTTCCACAGTTTTCTCTCTCCTTTGATCTTTTATTGGTACAGAGTGACCCATCATCCTTGCCCAGGCTTCCTCAATACAGTGGTCAGTTTTTATTTTAACGCATTTTTCATCCACAGCAAGTGGAGCAGCCCAGGTAAAACTGCTTTGACACCAGCACTCTCCTGCATGTTTGCAGAGCCATCTCCCCCTTGGCACATCCTTGTTTAACAAATATCTCCATCTTTGTGGCTCTGTTTTGCCTCCTCCTTGTTTGTATTGCCTTCCCCTGGTGCAGGTTCATGAGGGCAGCACTTGCCTTGCTGTTCCTGCCTTCCCCTCACCACAGGGCTCTTGACTTAGCGCTGCAGAAGCAGCACCTCCTTAGGCCACTGCTCCAGAGGGGGAACACAGCTGCCATCTGATTCCCCAGTTAATCCATAGGCCCCCTGCTAATTGCATTCACACAGCAGGCTGCACAGCCTAAGTGCAGGAAAACAGCTTGTGTCAATTCACAGAACAGTAATGAGAATAACCAGCCATTAACACATCACATCACATAACAAATGCTGGAGAGCACAATCCGATGGCTCAGAATAATTTCTGAGGGCTGGTTAGTTATTTTTTTATTATTATTTTACTTCCCAGCCACTTCGGCACAGCTTATCTTCATAGGAAGGGGCTTTTCTTAGGATTATAGATCAAATAAAAATCTATGTATGCTGAGTTACAGTAGCTGGGGTTAAAATTCTAGACTAACCCATTCAAACTGTTTTCTGCCAAGGCCGTGTTTCACTCTGCAGGTCGAGGGCTTCAGGGCCAGCTGGGGGGAGTGTGGAGAGAGCAGAACTTCCCAAATCCAAGCACTTTCACAACCAGGCTCAGGACTGGGTGAAAAGAGGCAGGAAACACACTGGTGAAGTGGGCCAGGATGCCCTGATGTGCTGCTTTCCTTACTCAGCTTACATGGGAATTCTGTAAGTAAAAATGCTTTGGCATTAGTCCTTCCTGCAGCCACAGAGAAACAAAAGAAAGACATTTGGAAATAAACCACTTGGAGCTAAAACTTTGGGAATAGCAAGTGGAGGAGTTTTCTGAACTTGGGTTTGATATTTCCTTGCCAGTCTCAAAGCTCTCCCCAATCAATTTGTGTGTCTGTGTGACACCCCTCCACAGTAGAGACTGGCAGCTGCTGAAGAGCACTTCTCTTTGGTGTGGGAAATAGCAGGGAATCAGTACAAATGCGGGAAATGAGGAATGCTGAGTGCTTTTTAGTTGGGCAGTAGTGAGAAGGGAATCTGTAATGCCATTGTGAGCTGGGATTTGACTTTCCTCTTCCAGATGAAGGTCCCATGGGATTTTCATGCCCAGTTCCCAGTCTTGCTCAAGTGGATGAGAACCTTATTGTTTTTCTTTTCAATGTACTCCTGTGGCTCTACAGCTCCAGTAATTCCCTTGGGCACCAGGGAGCTGCTGATGGCATTGCCATGATGAACTGTCCAGCAGGAATCTCGGTCAAACCTTCAGCTCCCTGGAGTCAGCTCAGTTGTATTCCAGCCATGGGATGCTCTTTCCTGCCAATTTTGAACGTCACTCAAAAGAAGCACATGCCCACAGCTTGATTCTCTCCCCTGTTCCATGGCCTGATTATCTTGGCATCATCAAGGAGTTGACAGCAGCTGCCTCGTTGAGTTCCACCAGATGGGCTGGCACAGGCTTCAAACCTGGATGCTCATTTATTTTCGTTACACAAGCTGCATATGTTTATTTTTGGTGTGGTTGTTGCAAAGCTGGTGGAATTGTTTGGGAGGCTCCAGGTTACCTTCAGCATGTTTGGATCCAGGCCCACAGGAATGTTTGCTCCTTTTTGCTTGGAAGAGTGAGATATATCAGGCTTTGCTCCCCGAGATAAAAGCTGAGCTGGAAAAGATGGATGGCTGGAAAGGCAAACAGAGGGGACATTTTTTCTCCCAATAAAGGCCATATTTTGCAATACTAGTGGATTTATAAAGTGTGTTCATTGCATGGAAAGGGAGCAAAAGCCTTTCCTATTGAGAACTCCCCAGATGAAAAACCTGCTGGCAAGTTTCAGTTATCACTGAAGTGAAAATACCCTCTGTTTTTTATAAAAGTTATTTCTCCTCCTGACAAGAGCTGATCCCCAAATGAAAAATAACAGAGCAAGAAAAACTCTTTATGAAAAGCACAGGATAAGTGTCCCATGAAATCTGAGACTTTCAATTAGTCCACATCAGGTCTTCAAGGAGCAGAGGATATCAATGAACAAGGAGAACGTTTCCTTTCCTGTGTCTCTGTCTTCCAACACAACGTCTGTCCAGTGGATACTGCAGGATCCTTCCAGAAGGAAAACCTTGTCCATGGTTCACACTGCATCTCATAAGGAAGTGGCATTTCTTGTAAGTGGCAACAATAACAGCAATTCAGAGACAAGAACAGCAATTCAGAAATAATCCCCTATTTGAGCTGGTTTAAAAGATAATATTTGTACGGTAGGTAGAATAACAAATAAAGATCTCCAAAGTTCTGGTCAGGAGGGAAGGGGGAGGGAGGGGTGTTTGAGTAACCTGTTGTCAGCTGGGTCTCTGCATTTAAGGAAAATTCTGGAAAGAATGGATGTTGTTTGTAAGGCCAGTGCAAATCCTCCATCAAAAATAGTTCAGTTTAGAC
Organism: Manacus vitellinus; assembly: GCF_001715985.3. Taxonomy (NCBI): domain Eukaryota; kingdom Metazoa; phylum Chordata; class Aves; order Passeriformes; family Pipridae; genus Manacus; species Manacus vitellinus. The sequence goes on along the minus strand of NW_021940729.1, from coordinate 2,645,547 downwards.
CTGAAGAAAGTTCTGTCAGAGTTACTGTGGTCCTGGAGACCTGAGGGCCTTAATACTTTAGCAAAGCCCTTTTTGCACTGATCAGACAGCAACAGCCACTTTTAATTCTTCGGGGAATTAAAACCAAAACACCCAAAGGTGTCAAGCTGCAGTATCTCTCCTCCCTGGGGACTGCAGCCTTCCAGGACACCACTGGGAATAGGGAAAGAAAGGCAGAGAAAAGTCAAATAATTTGTCCAGTGGGAACAAAACGTGCCATTTTATGAAGGCTTGCTCACCTTAAACTGGCACGTTAAACCCGGGATCACCTCCTTCCTTGGTTCCAGCCCTGCACACTCTCCATGCCCAGGAGTCCTGGAATGAACTGTGGCTCATTTCCTTTTGTCTTTGCTGCTCTCATGGCCCTTTACAGTGCAGGATTTCATATTTCATTGCATTTATCTTCCTAGTAGCACAATAAAATAGGGAAGTGCTGATATCCAGAGCTTACAGGGAGGTAACTGGGACACAGGGACCGGGCTGCAGCCAAAGCACCATGGATGGAGGGGATTCTGCCCCTCTAGCCCTGCAGTGCTGCATCCAACTCTGGTTCCTCAGCACAGGAAGGACATAGAGCTGTTGGAGCAGGTCCAGAGAAGGGACACCAGGATGATCAGAGGGATGGAGCAGCTCTGCTGTGAGGAAAGGCTGGGAGAGCTGGGATTGTTCAGCCTGGAGAAGAGAAAGTCCAGGGAGACCTCACTGTACAGCAGCTCTGAAATGTCAGGGCTCCAGTGCCTAAAAGGGCCTTGTAAGAAAGACAGGGACAAACATTCTATGTTTGTATTTAGGACAAAGGGTAATTGGTTTTAAATGAAAATAGGGTTGATTTAGATTAGATACAAGGAAGAAATTGTTTTACAGTGAGGGTGATGAAACACTGGAAGGGGTTGCTCAGAAAAGCTGTGGCTGCCCCATCCCTGGAAACGTTCAAGGTCAGGCTGGCTAGGGCTCTGAGCAACCTGGTCTGGTTGAAGATGTCTCTGCTCATGAGATTTCAAAGAGCAGGTTTTTTCCTGGGTTTGTGATTATGTGATTATGATTATAAAAACACCAGAATATTACAACGTAGAATTATATGTAAGTAAAAAAAAAAAAAAAAGGAAAAGCTTTTCCACTTCCCAGATGATTTGCTATTGCTTTTATGTTCCCCAGCCTCTTAAAGAGCTTTTGTGAGTTGTTTTGTTGCCTAATGCTCCTGGAGTAGCTCTCCCTTGAGGTTCTTATCTGTCAGCCAAAGCATTTTAGATAAGGTTTACTCCATACACCTGACTTTTCAAGTGCATCGTGCCTGCAAACCTGTGAATGAACATGGCCACTGCAACTGTGTTTCATATGCAGCTGCATCAGCACATCTTTTATTCTGTTTTCTGTATGAACTCAGGGTAATTTCTATCTTGTTCTGATTTTCCTTCCTTTTCTTATGGTTTACATTTAAAAAATAAAGCAAGAGGAGACAGGGGACTCTTCACCTCACAAATGGGTCTGTAAGGAATATTTCTATTTTAAAAGGCTATTTTTAAAAGAAAATATGTTCTACATGAGAACTAACTTCAGTGACTGTCCCTTAGTCACACCATCCCCCCTAATATTTATGTAGGGCAATGTAAGTAGGCAAAGCATAAAACAAGGTGGGAAAGTTGATTTCCCTTCGTCCTTGACCAGTGTTTCAACTGCAGACCTCTGAGGAGCATTTCTGCTCTGGAGATAAGATTACACTATCTGAAAGGGAGGGAAAAAAAGGAAAGCAACCAGTCTGAGTTATTAAAACATGAGAGTAGTTTAGTTTCATCCTCTGCTGTCTGCTGACTCACTTTGACCTTGAACAAGGCCTCTTCATGTTTTCCTGGCTGTAAGAAAAGGGTAATAACATTTTCTGCTTCCTGGAAAAGGGTGTGAATGTAGCTCAACATTTCTAATGTATGGAAGGTACAGTGGGGGCACAAAATTGTTTTTCCATGTGCCACAACTAGGAAGAGTTATAACCACAATGTCTGTAATGCCAGAAGCTTCCACACAAGTGTCCCACCCAGGACGCTGCCTTTTTTACCCTCCTCTATAACTGCTTCTTTTTTCTTGGAAGACTGAATCAAAACAACTCAATTCCAAACAACAATTCAATCAAAACAATTCCAAGATTGGAGCTAGGAAAGAAAAAAACAGGAGTTTTTGTCCTCTTGCAAATATTTTGGTGATTTTGCTCAGAGAGATTCTGTCATCACAGTCTTATTTAAGGCAGTGTCATTTGGGTGTAAAAATGCTTTTTAGCATATATTACATTCAGTTACAAACCTTTGAGGAAAACAGCTGGCAAATAAATGCTCACCAATGGAAAATCTTGGAAATGTCACTCCTGTTGTGCTTGAGCCTCTGATGAGGTTATATTTGAAATACTGAGCAAATAGCAGCAGTATTTCAGATATTCTGATATGAGGATTTAGGAAACTCCATAGACTTTGATTCCTGAGAAGGTTCTGGACCAGCTGTTAAAAAATAACTTTGTAAGTACCTCAATGATTATAAACCGATGGAAGAAACAGCGCACAAGGATTGCTGGAATGGATCATGTCCAGCCACTTGAATTTCTGCCTTTGGCTGGTTAAGCAGCATTTTTTGTCTCCTAACACCTAAATGTGAAGACAGCGAAGCCCTGGAACAAACTGCCTGTGATGCCAATGAAATCTCCTGTTGGACATTTTTAAGGAACAAGTGAGACAAACACCTTTTGAAGATTTCTAGGTATAGTTCACTAGAGAGACTCTTTTCATCCTCTCACATTTCTAGCGCTCTGTGATCCCCACTACAGAGCTCAAGCCAGGTATGTGTCAATAATCAGACGCTGCTGAGGAAGAGAAGAGCTTTGTTGTGACAATAAAACCCTCCTTACATAGCAATTGTTCCACTTTCTGAAGCAGAGGTGAACTCCCAGCTGGAGCCCTTTATCTGCTGGAAGCAGTGAGTAGAAATAGTCCAGGGAAAAGCACAGAAAACCATCATAAGAGGAGTAGAAAATGTGACTCACAAAAAGGAAGGTGAAGGCACTGGGTTGAAAAGGGAAGGCCGAGACATGGTGCAGCAGCTTGCAGGGGATTGACACAAATGGGGCAACAGTTTCTGCCATCCATTTATGGATGGGCAAAAAAGAAGCAGGTTCACCTTCACCTAAAATATTTAGGCAGGATATTAGATAAGTCTGTCTGTCTGGAAGTGTGGCAACGAGTTAGGAATTACTACCCAGGGATATCGATTTCCTAAAGTGAAATTAAAAATGTCAGTGTGGTGCCCAGGTACTTTTAAGTGGCCTCAGTGCAGAATGTTGGATGAGATGATCTCCTGAGACTCCTCCGGGCCTGCCAGATCTGGGAATTTATCCTTGGCAAGCATTGATTTTGGCATGGGGGTGAAGTGTGGGGAAATGGAGCAAAAGATGTCCGGGAAAATGACTCTGGGAATGAGTGTGAGCCCTTTCTGAGGGAAAGAAAACAACTATGTTGCAACATGTCACTGCCAGGGTGCTTTATAAACATCATTCTTTATAAACATCATTCTTTTGATATTGTTTTTGCAACTCACACCCTTCCAGATCCCTATTAAGGCTTGAATTTGCTTACAAGGGCCAGGCCATGTTGTCACTTGCAGTGTTCGTATCCTGCTCTCATTCATGCTTTGGTAAGTCTCCTGAATTTTGGAGGACATCTCTTGGGTCAAAATGTGCTTTCAGAAAGAGAACATGAGTCACACGGGAGTTGCTGTTGGTCTGCCAATGTGGTGAAAAGTCTGTTGGAAGCTCATTCCATTGACAGTTAAATACATTTCTGGAAATCCTCATCCTGCAGATTTATTTCCAATTTGCTAAAATCAACTGGTGAGGACTAGAATTGCTGCCAGAACAGGCCTCAACATCAAAAGTCCTCTCATCCTCCATCAGCAGCTGCTTAATTGAGGCTGTAGAAAAAAACTCTGCTGCTTTCCCTCTGCTCAGTGGTGAAAAGAAACTGCCTTTGTACTTGAAAACCTGTGAAAAGTTGAAGTGTTTGACTGTTGGAAAATCATGCAGTGAATGTGAACCCAAAAATGATAGTTTCACGTGTTTCTACACAGAAATCCAAATGCAGTTGACACACGCTGTGCTCTGTCAAAGCCAAAGGAATTCCTCCCTTCCCTAGTTGGCTGGATCCTTGTTCTCTTTCTGAAAGGCAAATCTTTTAGTGACTTTTCATTTTATAATAATTTTTCTAGAGGAAAACTGATTTCATGCTGTATTACTGGAGCAGTTGGCAGATAGAGATAATGAGCCTCACCTTCCCATTCCTTAGCAGGGAATTTGTTGGGAAAACAGCCCTGCTGTGGCCACCCCGTCACTGGGAATGTTCAAGGCCAGGCTGGATGGGGCTCTGAGCAACCTGGGATAGTGGGAGGTGTCCCTGGGTTGGACTAAGTGACCTTTAGGGTTCTTTCCAACCCGGGCCATGCTGTGATGAAGATTCCATGAGGATGGTGAAGGCAGCAGAGGTGTTGGATCACCCAGGGAAGCCTTGTGGAGCAGGGCCATTTACCCTACGTGTCACTGGGAAAGGCTGTCCTGAGCTCTCCAGGGTGGAACAGCTGCCTCAGCCACTTCATGAGCTCCAGCACTTCCAGCCCTGAGCCATGTCCTGCCCACTCTGGGGCCACACACTGGATTTCCCACCCCTGTGGAAGAGCTGAAGTGGGGAAGGAGGACAGTTGAGTGGGAGAGAAATATCAGGGAGCTTCCATACTTTGGGAAATTAAAAAATTTATGTTCCCAGCCCACTCCTGGGTTTGCCCTGCTTGGAGAGCCATGGGATGGGATGGATTTGCAGTGTTCCTTAGTGCATGGGTTTATCTCCAAGCCTGGGATCACAACACTGCATTTACCTCTCACTCAGGCTTAAATGTACAGGGGATTAAGGCTTTGATTCAGGGAAACATTTCAACAAGAAGTCTTGTCTTTAGCAGCAAAACACTTCAAGGGCTATGCAGAATCTCTCATAACCCCTCTGCTTTGATACTGTAAAATATCTGTCAGGAAAGACAGGTTTCTAAATGCCTTTAACTGCTCTACCTTGTGCTGTTAGAACAAAGGAATGAGCAAAAAATGCTGTTGGAAGGGAAATTAAAAGAATATGGCACTTATCAGGAACATTTGAAATACATTTAAATATGGAAAGCTGTGGCGTGTTCCTTAATCAGTCACTAGAAATCTGAAATTCCCATGAAATGCTGATGGGTTTTTGCTTTAGGGAAGACACAGAACTCTGCCCTCCTAATGGCATGGTCTGACCTACAATCACAGCACCTTTACTCTGAACACTTCCCACAAACAGCTTTACCAGAGCTTGGCTTTCCCCCTTTTCACTTGTTTCTTAAGCTCATTCTGTAGTTTTGAAACTTTGGGTCTTCCTACTTTGCTACTCAAATCTCATTAGACACAACCTTATATAAGTGAGGGATGAGCTCATCCTTCCCTTTGCTAGAGGAAGGCATAAACCAAACCAATTTGGTACATAAGGCAGGCAAAATAAAATATATGACTTGGAGTAGCACTAAGCATAGGAAATAATATGGAACACAACAAATTCTCTTCTAGAAGTTTTTAGATCAAGAGCAGATCCCTTTCTCAAACTAGGCTTTAACCAAAAATTGCATTGCTGAAGGAAATGGGATGAATTTTAGTCGCCTCTGTTCTAGAGAGGTCAGATAAGATGATCCTAATGGCCTTTTCCAGCTTTAGGATTGCTGAGTGCTCTATTGAACAAGCAAGAGAGTGAATTGTAAGTGCTCAATTATTTAAAATTAAAACTCCTTTGTGTAAAGTGTCACTGTATTTTCTCCTGCATTACCTGATGGAATTGTTCCTTCTCAAAGACAAACAAGGAAACATGTCAGCTTTCCACAGGCTCTCAAAAATGAGTAATGCACCACTCAAAGAGGTCTTTTCTTCTGCTTATTTCTGGCACAACAATGATTAGGACCTCTTAAGGTATTTTTAGAGAAATCCCATTTTTATAAAGTACTCATTGTTTTCTGACAGCAGAATTTAGGGGCAGATAATAATTCCTCTGTGTGTGTTTCACTGACATCTTAAAAGTTTTCCTGTTGCTACGAGAGATGAGATAAGTAACATAATATTAATTTTGTATTCCATGAAGACACAAACATTTAAAATTCACCTATGGAGGGTGGATGACACAGTCACAGGTAGAGCTGGAACATGCTCCCAAGGGGCATTTCACATTTCTACCTCCTCCTTTGAGCAGTTCCCTGAATAATCTACAAAATAGGAAGGAAAAAAAAGATAAAATACTGTTTGGACCAGCAATTGCAGTGTTTAAATATTTCAAAGGGAATTGTGACTCCATTCCAGCGGATGTGCCCCTCAGTGCCATGGTTTAGTTGATAAGGTGGTGATGGGTCACAGGTTGGACTCAATGATCTTGGGGGTCTTTTCCAACCTCAGTGATTCCGTGATTCTACTAAAAAAAAAAAGGATCACTAGTTTGGTTAATTTCTGTGAGTCATTCTTTTTTTTGGCCACCCTTATTGCATTTTTACATTTAATCTGCCAGAGTTTACTGGCTCCTTTCTATTCTCTCCCTTTGGACATGCCTTCAACTTTTGAACTTCTTCCTACTGCCTTTCCTTGCTCTGCTTCCCAACAAAGCTTTTTCCAATCTTTTATCCTGCTAAAGGGCTGGAACCAGCCCACATTTAGGAAATGGTATCACAGATGACTAAGAGTCTGTTTGTCCTGGGCTGTGCACGGCAAACAAGGAAACAGGAGAGAAACTGGAGCTTGTTGTCTAGTTGCACCAAAATATTTTGGACTGGAAAAGCTTCCTTGAGGGGACAAGTTGGTTAAGTGGCTGATATTTTCTGGAAAATCAGACATAAACCTTTGTTACAGGTACAAGTCAGAGGGCAGCAGGAATAATGTCTGTGTGGGGAAGTCAGTTCAGTGTGTTATCAACCAGGGAAGGCAAATGGAAATAAATGACATTTATTGTATCTTTACAGTTTCCCAGAAGCACGGGAGCAGATTATGGAGTGATGGGAAGGGGCAGGTCCTACCAGAGAGAGTGACTGTGCATTTCTGTGCATAATAAACATGTGGCACATCCAAACCCACTGCTGTTTTACCTCCTCTACCTCAGGGTGGAAGGAAGCCTTAAGATATGATCTCACCTGCAGACTCACAGTAAGATCACAGAAAGCTGTCACATTCAATCTCAATATTCTTCCTAAAACTTCACATCCTGAAGGATCATGATGAAAAGCCCAAAGGTCTCAGAGTGCCTGTTGTGTGTGTGATAATTTTGTCTGGGAATGTGCCAGGAGAGCTGTAGAGCTATATCAAACAAGTCTGCCCTGTTGCAGTGAAGGTACCTCACCCAAAATTCCTGCCTTATCCAGAACTCTTGTGTAGCAGTGATTTAGAGTGTATTTGTCTAAATGCAGGAAAAAGAGGAAAACTTACCAGAGAAGCCCAGTGTAATGTTAACCTGGACAGGCAGGTTTTGAGGGCGTCAGGTGGTGAAATAACACACAAACACAGCCCCATTTACTGACATTTTCAAAGCTGTTTGAGGGAATGTCAGCTTCAGTATTCCCTATGGAGCTGCCACCATGGGAGGAGTTGTTGGGTGTTCTCTCCAAAGGGGTTAGATGCACAGGGGTTCTTTTGCTCAGTCAATCTGAAATCTCCATGCCACAGTTCCAAAGGGAATGAAAAAACATTCAAGTCAAGCTGAATATTTCCCTTGACTTCTAAGCATTCTTGGAAGCCTCATGTGAAACTAGGAAGGATCCCCTGTGGCACTGCTGTGATGGGAAGAGGTGCTCAGGTTTTCCTGGCTCCGAGGAATACGCAGAGCATCAGCTGAACTGGCTTGGGAAGACAGGATTGGGTGGGAATTGCTTGTTCAGGCCATATCAATAACTCTGGTGGCAGCTTGATACTGACTTTAAAAACAAAAAACTAAAATGAATGTACAACTGATAAACAGAGAAAGGGTTTAAAAGCCTGGGTAGGGTTTTACCCACGTGGTTGGGCTTAGTCAAGGATTCCTAGAAGGAAAAACACGAGGTCAAGTGGCAGCTCAACCCCACTTTTGTCTCCCAGACAAGTGACAAATGGTGGCCTGGGAGGAAAATCACTTCCAACATATAGAGACTTTTCCACAGCTAATCTGAAACTTTACATTTAACTTGAATGCAGATGGAGTAGTGAATAATAATTTATGCCTCAGTGACTTTCCCATAACACAGCAATAACAAATAGGCACTAAAAACATCCTAGACATTGACAAAATACAGACTGTCCCTGTTCCTTTGTCATGCTTTTTGTCCCTAAATATAACTCAATATTGTGGCCATGATCTTTGCTTAATGGTGACCTTCAAGCTTCAAAACAAATTGGCTTTTTGGCTGTGTAAACATACACACAAGGGCTCTCTGCTTTCTAATAGCAGAGGGGAAAATTCATTCACTCCCCAGACATTCTTGTTCAGAAATAATAAGAATAAAATATCAAATGTTTTGGCTTTATTGAGACATTCATGGGAAGTGTCAGAAACCCTGTGTTCCCAGCTTTTCCCTGAAGGAGCAGTGGAATTGCATCTTCAGTAGACACATCTTTAATCCCAAATGTTTCCCCAAGGAGCTGTGTTCTGTTTATTCTCAGTTATTGCTCTTTTTTTCCAATGTAAACCATAGTATACAGCCTATGAATTAAGCGGTCCTGCCTCTTTTCCCATTTACCTATTTAACCTGTGGCAAAGACAGAATTATTAGAATTCAGGAATTTTTGGATCCTTGAAATGCCCCATTTCTTTCTGGGTCTTTTAATTCTCTTTCCTGTCCTTCCTTTGTCCTTCCCAGCCTCTTTTCCTGGTGTACTTTAAACCACTCCAGGATAGAAATCAATCCAGTGCTTTGACTATGAATAATATTGAAGAGGTTTTTGTTTCAAAGGTTTGAAACCCAGCAGTAACTAAGGCAAAGTGAAAATGTTTTCGGGAGGGACAGACAATTAGACTTTGCCAATGGAGTGGCTCTCCTTCCTCCCACAGGAAAAAATAAAAGCCTGCCATGACTTTTCCAAGATTTTTGGGTTTAATATGATTTTGTATTGGTATGATTAACAGTAAGCACTGTTAATAATAACTGGATGTTATTTGGGGTCAGCTCTACAGTGTATTTAGGAAGGGCTTGTAAGTTCAGAGGGGTTTGTAAGTCAAGAGGAAGTGTGAGGAAATATCTAAAGATGCACTGAAGGGCTTGAAGGGTGAAGTTCACTCCTGATGGGCTTTAGGGTCTCCTAAAGTAGAAGAGGGAGATTCAAGTACTTAAAGAGAGTTCCAACAAGCTTAGAAGTCCATGAATGGCTGGAATTATTCAGATGAAAGGATTTGATCATATTTCTAACTCTGAGAACACATTTTTTGCAAACATGAAACATGGTGCCCATCAAGCTCCAGTGTAAGTCTTTTTTTTAGAAAGGAGCTGACCAATTTCCTGGACAAAGCAATGTAGGTAGAGCAAGAACTGATGAGAAACTTAAAAGAAAATACAAGATTATGGTCCTTTTTCTATGAAACCCCATCATTTATATAATATCATCAGGTTTTAAATGATGACTCTTCATTCTATGTGATCGATCGTTCTCCAGACACAAAAAATACCTCATGAAACAGCATTTCAGAGGGTTTTTTCTCCCCATTTGATTCAACCCATGAAACGCTGGAAACCTGGTTCTCTCGAAGGTTATTCCCAGTCTGGAGCAGGCACAGGAATGTTCATGTGATTCTGCAGGAAGAACACTTGAGGGATCTGAGTTCCCTGGTGGAGGAAGTGAGTAATTCAGTTTTACTTCAGTGCCAGTTACTCATATCCTGTGCGAAGACAAGTGGGAAGGGGGGAACACCCCTCCCCCCAGAAGTAGAGAAAGATCCAAGAAAAGGGGGAGAGAGTGGCAGGAAGGAGAAGCAGTGACAACCAGTGAAGCCTCAGGGACTAATTGTCCTCATTTTGTCCTTAGCTGGCACAACCCAGGGAAATTTGTCATAATTAAGGGAACACAAGCAGTAAATGATCCCTGATCTTTGTAATTTCATTGGGTTTCTTTTAACAGTTCATCTTTCAGTCACACATAGAATAATATGAAAATATTAAATACAGCTGCAAGTTTGTGTTCCTAGACAAACATTGTGAGTGTGGGTGGTGGCTGTGTACATATTTATACGCACAGAGATATAGGAGTGGCTTTGGATATTGAGGGATAAAGTTGCAAATCATTACTGCATGTATTACTCCAGTTATCAACCCTGACTTGCTTTTGCTTTAGAGATCAAATCCAGGAATACTTGACAAGAAGAACCCCTGCTGTGTGCAGAAATTGTCACATGGGAATCCAGAGAGCACTTTACCAGCCACATCCAGGCTTGCACAGAGCCCAGTCCAGGTACAGAAATGCTGGGTTTTAGAAATGCCAACAGCCATTGGTTCCCAGCAGAGGCAGATCAGGACATGCAGAACAATGGGATTGCTCTAACACACCAGGTCGTGCCCATATGGAAGTGCTGAATCAGTTCTAATGCACTGTGCTTAAACTGCTTCCTGCTAGGTTTTGGAAACCTTTACCATCAACAGAGATCGTGTTCCTAAGATATGAGTTCAAAATAGGGCGAGACAGGTTTATTTTTACATTGTGAAAAAGCCAGAGGTGCTTTAAAAAGTTCAGCAAACCGCCTGCCTGCCATCCAAGGAGAGCAGCAACGCCGCCTGGAAAATCCTATGATGAAATCACAGGGGGTCAGAGCTCCCTAAGCATGTGTGAGAGCAGCTTTAAGTCACTGTCACCCCATCACCCACTGCACACACTGTGTGGGAGGGAACTGTAGGCCCATAGAAACCTGAACCTTATAAATACCTCTCATAAATAAGGATTTGTAAGAGAGGAAAAGAAATTAGGAAAGGGGTGAAGACAAAAATAATCTTCTTTCCCCTGTGAGTCTGTAAATAGGGTATGGCCCCAGAAAGGGTGAGACAAGCACATAAATCACTGCCCAGAAGCAGAGGGGACCAAATTCTCCTCCGTGTCCACACCCACACAGGTTCTTAGCTGGCATATGATCAGCCTTAGGGGGAGAGGAATTTTTAAAGTATGATATGATGAGTTCAGTACCCCGTAACAAAAAACTGTGCACAATGTCCACCTTTTGTTTACTATTTTCTGTCCTGTTTGGTTTTCTATTATCTGGCTAATTTTTATAATTAGCCACCGAACCTGGCTGTTCCTGGCTCAGGTCTGTTACAGGAGGATTTAGGTCAAGCCAGCCCACCCTTAAGAGAGGCAGGAATTGTATCCCTTTGGATATCTGTGCCTGTGGAGTGAGTCTGAGAACTCCCTGAAGTCTCTCCAGTGGGATTATTCCTCTCCCTGCTCAGCACCTGGAGCTATTTTTAACATTGATCTGCCAAAGGAGGTACCTACAAACCCCTATGATAAGTAAACACAGACTTGGAATGATGTCAGCCTGAAAAACCCCCTTTCTACGGCCTCTCCAAAAGGACACCAACAAAAATGTTGTGATTACTGAGCAGTGTCTGGTCAGCTTAACCTTTAACATAGGCTGAACTATTCGACCTTCTTCATAAAGGCAAACTTGTGGGCAGCTCGTGTGGGATGACATTTTCCTTGGGTGACATCACTCCACAGTAATTTCATGAAACTACTGTGATGAAACTTGTACAAGAGAAGTGTTCTGGCCTTTCCAGACACCTGTGAGTCATCTCAGTCTGCTTTTTCTACCTCACAATAGAGACAGTGACAGAGATGGTGTTCTGAAAGCTGCAGCAGTGGCACAGACACTGATACAAAGAGTGATTAAAGCACATTGGTGGCATATTCTGGCTCTCTCAGCCTCTCAGACTACTTTTGTCCCCCAACTTGCTACAATTTTACAAGATTTACTTATTATATATCTCAATCCTTTGCAATATTAAGGCATCCAAGCTTTAAAAACCCAATTGTTTCCTGGTTTTTGGAGTATTTAACACCTGTCCCTCCAGGTGGGGTGTCAGTGCCAGGAGAGTTCTTGCAACAACAAAACACTGTGCACAATATTCACCTTCTGTTTTTTATTACCTGTTCTTTGGTTATTTAGTTTAATTAGCCACCAAAACTGGCTGTTCCTGGCTCAGGTCTGTTACAGGAGGATTTAGGTCAAGCCAGCGCACCCTTAAGAGAGGCAAGAACTGTATCCCTTTGGATATCTGTGCCTGTGGAGTGAGTCTGAGAACTCCCTGAAGTCTCTCCAGGGGATTATTCCTCTCCCTTCTCAGCACCTGGAGCTATTTGACCTGGAGTTCCAGACTTCTGGAATGGTGAATCTTTGCATCCCTTTCCCAGTGTTACTCTGTGTGTTCATTTCTGCAGGGACTGGAAGCTGTGACTTTCCTCCTCCCCTCAGATATACTGACTCATACCAACACACGAACCACATCCACGCGTTCCGAATCCATCTTTCTGGATTAGGGACAATTTGAGTGATTCCAGGCGAGGCGGAACATCTTTGAGAGAAAATACTGGCATGGAATTTAAAGTTTTACAGGCTTGTGTAAAACCAGGGTATCCCTTGCAAACTGTGAGCAAACATGACCACAAACAGTTTCAACAGAGACACTTTGTCCTCTAGAACTCCGCGTTCTTCTGGACTCAAAGACTGACCTGAAGATGTCGGGAAAGGACTGGGTGTTTTGGAAGAAAGGAATCCAGTTCCTGGAGACCATCCAGGTGGTCACAACAAAGAAGGTTTAAGCATAGGTTTAAGGAGGGTTAAAATGCCAGAACTTGCATTCTGGCAAGTGCCACAGCTGCTCTGTTGTGTCTGGGACAGCAGTTCCTGAGCATGTCAGGATCATGAATCATCTGTAAAAAAGAGAATTCCAAGTTCTGCAGTGCAGTGTCTCCTCACAAGCATTCCAGTGCAGTCCTGCACTCCATTTCTGGGAATCACTCCCTTTGACCTCAGTGGGGCAGTGCAATAAATCTCCAGGACAGACTGTGAACACCAAGGAGATTGGGATTTGTGTGTAGGTTAGGCTGGGATTAACGTGACAAGGACTAAACACAGGATGGAAAGGAAAGGGGCTGACACTGAGCAAACACATCACCACAGGGTGTTTGGTGCAGGTTTAAATCACACCACAAGGCTAAAGCTCCACAGCCGAAGAACCACAAATACTGGGGTACCACAGGTTTTTTTGTGCTGTTGCTCCATAGGATTCTTCCTGGTGGAGTTTCTCTGAAAGGAACGTTTTCCTTACATTTTACCCTTCAATTTACTGTGTATTCCACAGCCCAGCAAAGTCAAGACTTTATCAATATCCACTGTTACAGAGCAGACACTTAAATATGACCTGGCCATAAATAACAGTTAAGGAATACTGGCTTATTTTTTGTAAGGAATACAGTGCTTTTCTTAAATCATAAATACAACCTCATGACACAACCTGTGTGAAAAGAAAATGGATCCCTGGCTCCCCAGCTACACCTCAGGTTAAAACATCGTAATTCCTTCTCCTGAGAGAGAGGCTGGCAGGTATTAATTACTTGTAGTTGGTCAATTAGGGCTCAGGTGTCAGGAAGCACACAGGAGAGTGTGGCTCCATACTCATTGGGCTGCAGGAAAGTACCTGCAGAGGAATTAAGACAAGGAAGCTTGTTGGAGTCACAGGAAGGATCCCCCTTGTTGTGGGACAGCATAAGCCAGGGCAGGTGCCACTCTGTGCTCCCTGCCTGGCACACTGAGAGTCTCAGGACTTGTGTGGTGCCTGGAATGCCAGCTCTCCCTTGCCAAAGCAGAGAGGTTTGGACTCTTGGGTGCCTGGAGCAAGCTGGAACATGTCACCCAGCTCCACTGGAGGCTCCTTTCCATGGCTGGTTCCCACAGTACAAATTAAAACAATGTAATTTTAACCAGTTACATAATTTTACGTCCAGACTCGGTGCCTCTTGGGGACGGAGGGCCACATCCTGCATCCCTTAGGAATCCAGTTTAGGTGTGGCTTTTCTCCTTTACTGTAGTGTTTCCCTCCCATCATTTTACACTGTAAATCACACAGTAACTGCACTTTATTGTGCCTAGGACTGTTAGGATGCTTCCTAAGCTTAGTCCCACTGATATAGAGGATCTGCTTCCTCTCCATCAATCGCCTTTGTCAGCAGCTGGATAACTCTGCTGGCTTTTTGACAGCAGAAGTTCAATAAATTTCTGCCCCCTCATTGCTCCACTGCACAAGAGAAAGCTTTCTGACAGCAGCTCGTGGCCATTTTTCAAACACCTCCAAGTGAAAACCTCCATTGCCTAAGCTCTCCCTTCGTTCCCAGGGCCATTAAACTCCCAGGGTGCTCGCTGGAACATGTGGAGAGGTTAATCTTGACTGCAGAATGTGAAAACTGCCCAGCTTTCAGAATTAATACTGGCTTAAGTAGAGTGTTTGACATGAGCATCCAAAATAAAATGGCAGCTGACTGTCAGCAAAACCCACCCTTTTCCTGGGGCCTCTGGAAAGGCAGCAAAGAGGGAACCTTATTTTTTCCTTTCAGAAAGTCACTCTTCATTAGGTTGTACATTACAGTTGTATCCTGACATTTTTCCTTTAACATCCCCCTTCTTCAGCACTGAACTAAGATTTGCCTCCTCATGTTTTTCCCAGTGGAAGGCACCAAGCAGCCAGGCTGCTCCACAAGCCCAGCAGGGTCTGGGTGCATGAGCCCTCTTCTTTGAGCTGTCAGCTTCCAAGGTGTTGTCCTTTTTAGGAATATGGCTTCTCTTCCCTGTATGATTATTTGGGAAAATAATTAGGATTTTTCTCTCACACTTAAAGTGCAGTCACTTGCTTTCCCACACAACCATAGGCTGGAGTATGTTGATTCCTGAAAATGGGCTACTATTCCAATCTTCTCTTTTTAAGTGGGCAGGGTGGGGGGAGGATGGAAATTACACAGTCCCTCCTCAGCTACAAATTTCCACCCCACAAAATTAATTCATTTAGGCCTTCAGTGAAGCATTTAAGGCTAAAGAGGCTAAATCTGGTAATCTTTACAGTAAGTAAATAGCAAGCTAAAATAGCCAGTGGAAGAACTGTTTGTGCTGCTGGGTTAACACTTGAGTGTTGCTATAAACAGGAATTCAGAAGAAACATGGTGATGGTGTAAACACCTATAAAATAGGGAGTTCTTTGTGCTCAGAGCAAGAGGGGAATGTGTTTGGCTACTTAGTGCTGGCTGAGTACAGCAGCAGCAGGAACATAAAAAATTCCTGGTGTGCCTGTTTCCTACCAGGCTTTCCAAGAAACAAAAATAAACAGAAAACCTACACCTAAGTGTATACAAACAGCACGTAGCAATTGCCAAGCTCCACTCCTACAAAGCATGTCACACTCAAACCACTAAAACAGCCAGAAACTTCCTGAGGATAATTTCCACTGTGAATGCACCTAAAACACACAGTTTGACATGGCTGAAACATGAAAAAAGTTTGCAAACTCTGTTTTCTGTGCTCTTTGTTGCTAGAATATGGGTTACAGGGGAAAAAATTAGTTATTTGTTCTTAAGTCAATGAAAGCAATTCCAACGTGCTTCTGTAGATCTGAAAGAATAAGCCAGAATAAAACTTTTGCTCTGGTTTGGTGCCTGAAAATTGGGCTCTCATTATTTCTTACATAAGGCTCCATAACAAGCTATATAAAACACAAATGCAATTCCCTTCTTCAGAGGAGTCTGCCTTTGTCTGCCAGTGAGTCAGCATCATGTGACAGATCAATTTTCTCCAAGTGTAGGATGTGGATTTTGCATATCACACCCTCCAAGGGCACCTGTTGGAAACTTGGGTCGCCCCAGCGTGGAATTTCACACCATATGTAAGGTCGGCTCCGTGGCCTCCCAACACATCAACAGGAATGAGGTGACACCAGATACCCGAGTTTTCTGTCCTCCAGACTTGCCTTTTGATAATGGGGACACAACATTCCTTAAAAATCTCTTGGTTCTCTTGGAAACCCTGCATGTGTCCAACATCCACAGGATCCCTCAGGTCGGAGGGGACCTCAGGAGGTATGTGGAGTTCAACCTCCTGCACAAAGGTGGCTCAGCTGGGAGGTCAGCTGAGGTTGGTCAGAGCTTTAAGCAGTCAAGTCTTGAAAAGCCTCCCAGGATTTCCAGCTTCTCTGGGGACACTGTGTTCCAAAATTTAATTGTGAAGAGCCTGGCCCTGTCTTTTTATAAACCCCCCCAGGTGTGGGCAGGCTGTTGTCAGTGCCCCATCTGCAATAATAATCCAAGATTAATTTCATAAAGCAAAAAGCTAAAATAATACTAAAGCACTTTTGTCTTCAAAAACAAGTGCACAAACTCCTCTGTATTCCTGTCTCTGGAAAAGAGAGCAGCTGCTGCGAGGTGTTGCTTACCTCCGAGCACGGCTGTTTATAGTAAAGAATAAAAGACTTTGATCAGCCACTTACATTTCCTAAATTGATTCCAACATCTTTGCCAGTGGGCTCTATGGATTCCCAGCATGAGATGCTCCTGCTCATTTGAAGTGGTTGAGATTGTTTTCAATGGAGTTTTCCATTATGCTCTGCACTGTCTTCCTTCAAAGCACAGTTTGCTCACTGGGCAGGACTCCTTGTCCAACAGAATGTGCACAAGCTCTGCTCAATGCTTCTGTTTTCTTCTCATGATGTTTTACCTCCATCTATTCTCTTGTCTCTTCCCCCCCTATAGTGCTGCCTCTAGCTCTGGGGGCCCAGCACAGCAAGGTCATGATGCTGCTGAAGCGAGTCCAGAGGAGGGACACCAGGATGATCAGATGGATGGAGCAGCTCTGCTGTGAGGAAAGGCTGAGAAAGTTGGGGTGACCTAATTGTGGCCTTCCAGGACCTGAAGGAAGCCCACAGGAAAAGATAGAGAGAGACTATTTCCAAGGGCCTGGAGTGACAGGACAAGGGGGAATGGCTTCAAACTGACAGAGAGTAGGTTTAGATGGGATATTGGGGAGAAATTCTTCCCTGGGAGGGTGGGGAGGCCCTGGCACAGGTTGCCCAGAGAAGCTGTGGCTGCCCCATCCCTGGAAGTGTCCAAGGCCAGGTTGGATGGGGCTCTGAGCAACCTGGGGATAGTGGAAGGTGTCCCTGCCCATGGCAGGGGGGTGGAACAAGGTGGTCTTTAAGGTCCCATTCCATTCTATGATTCCCCCTTTCTCTCTAATGCACTGAAAACAGGAGTGTTAAATGGCACAGACACAGTAATCCTGCCTGCCCTGCAACTCTCCCCTGAGCACCCCAAGGAGATCACCACTATCACACATTGCCTTTTACACAGACATGGTTAAACCCCAACAGCAGCAGCTGGACAAAGCAGCACATTAGGACAGAGGGCAAAGGGATCCACATCTCCAAGCCCCAAACCCATGCTTTGTCCATTAGGCAGCTGCAGCAAAGCAGTCATCCCCTTTTTCCTGTCAGGACCCAACAAAAGATCCCGATCTTACTGACTGAGCTGCAGACTGGGAAAGGGCAAGTGAAGATTCACAATACCCACACAAGAACTACTGGGGTGGTGCACCTTACAGCACTACTCACTCATCAAAATACTACACTGCTTTTTGAGGAAAAAAGAGCAATTTTGGCTTTCTGACCTTATTGTGTTAGTTGTTTTTAACTGTATCACAAACATAATTGGCAACATTTACTTTAGTAGGCACAGGTAAAGTACTGAAAAACCAGTCACTAGGAAGCTTTAAAAAACCTCTTTAGAGCACTTTGGGGACAAGAGGAGTCCTGCTGCTCATGATCCCAGCACTCACATGGCAGCCACTGCTCACATGGAAAAGCAACATTACATAAGGAGTTATTTTCCTCACTGCTAATTTCTTCCCAGTCATCCACTGCTTCCTGATCCCTGTCTGCTTTAGAGGCACTCTCCAGCTACCAGAGGATGCAGAATACCAGGAAAATGTGGCACGAGGAAGTGAGAGCCTATCAGTGGCAATAAGGGAGTCAAATGCCTATTTGAGTTACAAACAATAATAAACGCCAGTATCAGATATCTGCAGGTTTATTTATTTGTAAATGAGATGCCAATTATTCTGCAAACATCAGAGTTTACTTTCCCTTTCGCTTGCTCTGTAAAGGGTGGTGAACCAGCCCATCAGTCACACCAATGTTTAATTACCATTCTTGTTAATTAAACCAGATGGCCACCACTGCATTCACAGCACCGTCCCCATGGAACTCTGGCAAATTCAAGTGTGTCTGCGTGAGCCTTACAAAAAGCATACCATAACTATACAAGTTTGGAACAGAAAGCTCAGAAATTCATATTTTCAGGCAAGGAAACATCCATCAATACACCCAATTCCAGAGCAGCACCACTGATCCCGTAGGAGAAGTGTTTCCCACACAGAACCTGCAGTCTGAGCTTTGACAAAGCAGAGTCCCACGGGCTGCTGCTGCATTCCCGGTGGATCCAGAGGTGTTCCCGAGGCGGTCTGGCAGGGCCACGCTGCCCTCTGGCGCTAGGATTCGGGAAGGGGCTGGCTGGGGGTGCCGCTCCTGGTTTTCAGCTGTGACTGTGCGATATCCGCCAGGGCGCTCTGGATCTTCTCCAGCAGCACATCCCCACGGTAAACCACCTCTTCCAGCCGGGCAGCCGCCTCGTGGTTCTCCTCTTCCAACCGATAGAGACTTGCAGCCTTAGAAAAACAAGGGGGAAAAGTAAGGATTTGCAGTAGGACACCGACGTGACTTTGTTGCTCAAGGAACAGCTCCCAGGGAAAGAAAGATTCTCTTTTAGTGCTTGAATTACACACTAACGACTTCAAAGCAGCTTGTGAGGCCTGGCAGCCTAAAACTGTGCAAATCCACATGGAATAAACACCAAAAAAACCTAAATGGAAATGTTAGCTGCTTCATATCATCACTTGGTTCAGTACAGCCTTTCTGATGAGGAGTATTTATCCCCTTCCCCACTCCCTCACTGAAAGGTGCTCAGCAAGATGGCAGCACAACTTCCTTAAACCTTTCATTAAATAGCACATTTCACATGGAACTCTATTATTAAATAGCATATTTCACATGGAACTGTATTATTAAATAGCATATTTCACATGGAACTGTATTATTAAATAGCATATTTCACATGGAACTGTATTATTCAACCTTTCTTTCTTCAAGATTCTGTTTCAGAACCAAACTGCTTTTGACTTAGACAAAATGTAGTGAAATAAAACATTTTAGCTTCAAAGTATTTTAATACTTTAAAATATCTAGCAAATTTAAAATGGCTAAAACTTGTTCTAACTGGATATCAGAAAAGGCAAAGCTAAATACTTTCAAATTGGTATTTTTTTCCAAGTAGTTTTGCAGGTCTTTAAAAAGCCAGGTTTAAATGAAGTGGCAAATTCTTATCCACAAATTCACCTCCTATTCTACAACACTGATGTCTTTAATGAAGGTTAATACAGGAGTGAAGGACTTGAGAGCTACTGGAGGAGCTTATCATTTAAGACAAGCCTCAGATATGAAACACAAACCAAGACAATCTTAGTTTAAAAAAAATAAAAATAGTTCTGCCAAGTATTTATCTATCACATTTTAGAGCGTTTCAAGCACCTTCAAAACTGTTTCTTTGAAAAATGTCAGAATATTTATCTTTAATACTGCACCAAACTAAGCAGCAGAAAATACAAATCAAAACTGGAATCAGTAAGTAATAGAATCCAAGCTAACTTATCCCAAAACAAAAGAGATGGGAATTCTTGTGACATAAAATTCTGCATTAGCAGAGCAAGAAACTGTTCAAGTGTCACCTCTAAGAAAAGCATATCCCTACTGGATAACCAGCTTCTCCTTCTGGAACATCCTGCTTTTCCTGTCACTTGGATCAGACCCTGCTCAATCATGGGAGAAGCCTGTAATCTGTCTGCAGCAGGAATTCCACCTTCAGCTATTAAAAATGCAGTTCCATGAAATGATGCTAGTGTTAACGAGCCCAATTAGTATGTTCAGCAATTATTGTGACTAGGAACATCTCCAAATTTCACCTCCCCTGTTTAAAACCAAACGTGATGCCACTGTCAAGTCATTTCTGCTTGGTGTAAAGCTTTCGGGTGATCATCAGGGTTGTCAGAGAAACAGCACTCTGCATCCCTGCTCCATTCTAAAAAGAAAATACTTGATGTAAACAGTCAAAAAGGAAATAAGAATATGCTGTTTAACAGGCAAGATCTGTAGGAATAACAGAAAAAAAATTACCACAACAAAACCCAAGTTTGGCTGGTCCAAAGGAGAACTGAAAAGTGAAAGAACTGTTTTGTGACAGAGCTTAAAGGATAACCAGCAAACCCTTTAACAACCAGAAACATTGTAGAAGAACAAAAGGCTTCTGTAAGGTGTGGGCTCTGCAGCTACAAAATGAAATGTGTTCCTAATGAGCAAGAGAAACATGAAACATTATCCAAGGGGAAAAAAAAACCAAAACAACCCCCAAGACATAAGTATTGTTGCATCTGATCTATTAATATTTGAACAGCTGAGGTGAGCAGTTTCCAGTGACAGAATGTTAAAAAAAATGCTTTTAACAGAAAACTAAGTTTAAAATATTCTCACTGAGTATAACCTTATTTAGAACTAGATGCAAGTGCAGTACTTGCACTAAGCCTACGAAGCTCTCACAGGCCACTCTCATGAAAAAGTCAGGCTTGTATTGAAATCCTTTTTCAAGATTACATGGCCTAGAGGCTAAAAAATGTGTTTAAAACCGGAAAAAAGGCAGAAGTTTGCCTTGGGGAATGTTCTGGTATTTTAATTAGGAACACTCTTACCTGCAGAGCCGCTGTGGATTCCTCGCTGGGCAGGGAGTCTATGAGCACATCGATGTCCTTGGCAGTGCGGGCGATCAGGGCTGCAAACAGCTGGGCATACTCTAGGAAACACGGAGGGGAAGGTACAGAATTACTGGGAATCAGCACAGCTCTACACACACAGCACAGGAAAGGCTAGACTGAAGGATGCAGGTCTTAAAAATTTTATCCTGGATGAAGGAAACAGCAGGGTCACCACTGAGGGGAACTCCAACATATTGGAGTCATGGAATCACAGAGCGGTTTGAATTTGGGCTGGAAGGGACCTCAAAGATCATCCAGTTCCGGCCCCCTGCCATGGGCAGGGACACCTTCCACTATCCCCAGGTTGCTCAGAGCCCCATCCAACCTGGCCTTGGACACTTCCAGGGATGGGGCAGCCACAGCTTCTCTGGGCAACCTGTGCCAGGGCCTCCCCACCCTCCCAGGGAAGAATTTCTTCCTAATATCCCATCTAAACCTGCTCCCTGTCTGTTTGAAGCCATTGCCCCTTGTCCTGTCACTCCAGGCCCTTGGAAATAGTCTCTCTCCATCTTCCTTGTGGGTTCCCTTGGGAAGAGGAAGGCAGTTTCATTCCAATCCTATATTAAACAAGGTAACTAGTTATACAGAGGGCTGGGTTTTGTGCAGATGAGAAAATAGCCAGAACTCCATCACCATCAGCCAGTTAAGAAATCACTAATACCAGTATTGACTGTTTTAGTGACTGCACTAAGTACTGGGAATTAGCTCAAAACTCATTTAAGTTTTCAATCTCTGCCCTGAAATCTGCCACTACCAAAAAAAAGAACAATAACAAAGACAGTGATTCAAACAGATATTTTAAATCACATTAAACACCGATCACTAGAGAAAGAATTTGACATTTTTTAATCTAAAGAAAAAAGAATTCCTATTCTGCCACTGAGAAAGTTCAGTTGCCCCTGAGAAGTGGAAAAAAACTGGAAGCTTATAACAGAGCTTAATTTAGCTCCTATATCACTGAAAGAATTGTTAGTAAAGGTACCTTAAGCCAGAAACAAAACTTTTCCATATGGAATTGTGTCCATTCAGTTTGAATTCAGTTCACTACTACTGCTAAAACATTGAATTAGTCCTTTTCAATTTATAATTTAAGACTTTATATATTTCTTTATGTGCTTGGTTCATGAATGATTTGTGGAAGCAAGAGAGAAAACACTGTAATGGCAAAATTCCACAGAGGAGATTAACATTCTCAAAGGTACACTTGACTTTAACCTAAGAAAAGCTCCCAACAACAACAAAACCAATACATCCATTTAAAACTTAAGGTCACCACTGGGTTTACCTGTAAAGAGTTTTAAGGAAGCAAACAAGCCTTCCAGCTGGCTCTTCCAACTAATTCAAAATTCAACTGTCCTAGAAAGACCTCCAAACCAGTCTCCCCTGATGTTCTAATGAAAAATCCTAATCTGAGATATAGGTAACATTTTCTTGTTGAGAAAAAGAAAAGAGGAAAAAAAGAAAATAAGGAAAAATATCCAGGACTAGAATAACACAGTTATTCATTATTTGAAATTCTTGAATCAGAGAGAACTTTTAGTTTGCTTCCCAATTTCAGTGCCTGTTCTAATTTTGGCTGGGACAGGGTAAATGTTCTTCTTAGCAGTGGTACAGTATGAGATTACATTTTATTTTGCTTCCATTGTTAAACTGTTCTTACCTGAACCCACACGTTTTGCCCTTTTTACCCAGTTCTTCTCCCCTCGGTACAGGGGGAAATGAGAGAGCAGCTACCTGGTCTTTAGTTGCCAGCTGGGGTTAAACCATGACAGTGCCTTAGATCAGTTTCTAGTCTCTCCAAAAAAATAGTAAATATAAATCCACAAATGCCAGTGGGGAGATTCAACATGACATTATTCCTTAATTAATTTCTGTGGCTACCCCATCCCTGGAAGTGTCCAAGGCCAGGCTGGGTGAGGCTTGGAGCAAACTGGTCTACCGGAAGGTGTCCCTGCCCATGGCAGGTTGGAACGAGATGATCTTTAAGGTCCCTTCCAACCCTTAACCTTCTATGATTCCATGATACGCAGACAAACACAAGTAATTAAAGGTTTATAACATAGAGAATTTTAACCTCATTCGTGATTCAACAGAACTAATGAGATCCTTTTATGAAATCCTTTCTAAAAAGGCTTCTTGGAAGTCATGGGCAGCTCGCTAACAACGTGTTTCCACAGTCGTATTGAAGCAGTTTAGAGCTGTGGAGCTGCTCTGCCTCTGCACAGACACCAGCACAAGAAATACATCGTGATGCTTCGCTGGCTCTTAAAACCGCATTTCTGCTGCCACAATCTTACGCAACAAGCGACTTAACCTCCATCACTCCCCCAGCTCCCGCCTTGATTGTCGGCCGAGCCCGGGCTCTGCACTCCCGATGCCCAAGCCAGACTTGCCTTCCGTAGGGTTGGCGGGCTGGTCCTTGTTGATGGCGGTCTGGATGTTGCTGAAGGAGGCAGGGGGCCCGCATTGCTGCAGCACTCCGATGGCGTTACAGAACTGGTCTGCGAGCTGCCGGCAGCAATTAGCACCGCGTTAATTACCCCGTCCCACCCCAGCGCCCGGCGCAGCCCCGAGGGAGCGCGGGGAGAGCGCGGCCGCCTCACCGAGTTCACCGCGTCCTGCAGCTGCGTCAGCCGGTCCGCCATGGCCGCCCCGCCATGGCCGCCCCGCCCCGCCCGCCGCGGCGCCCCCTGCGCCCGGAGGAGGAACTGTGTGTGCGGGCACCGCTCATCCCAGCCCGGGGATTTCCCTCGGGAACGCCTTCGTTCGAGTAAAAAAAAAAAAAAAGAATCCCAAATCCCTGCGGTGCGTCCTGTGAGGCGCGGCTGAGTGGGAAACAAGGCTCAAGGGGGGACCTTATCATAGGATCGTAGAATGATAGAATCAGCCGGGTTGGAAAAAACATCCGAGATCATCAAGTCCAACCCTTGATCCACTACCACCGCGGTTACCAGACCATGGCACTAAGTGCCACATCCAGTCTCATCTTAAAAACCTCCAGGGACGGAGAATCCACCACTTCCCTGGGCAGCCCATTCCAATGCCTGATTACCCTCTCTGGAAAAAATTTCTTCCTAACATCTAATCTAAACCTCCCCTGGCAGAGCTTAAGACCATGTCCTCTTGTCTTACTGATAGCTGTTTGGGAGAAGAGACCAACCCCCACCTGGGTCCCCCTTCCTGTCAGGGAGTTGTAGAGAGTGAGGAGGTCTCCCCTGAGCCTCCTCTTCTCCAGGCTGAACAGCCCCAGCTCCCTCAGCCTCTCCTCACAGCACTTGTGCTCCAGTTCCTTCCCCAGCCTCGTTGCTCTTCTCCAGACCTGCTCCAGCCCCTCCATGTCCTTCCTGAGCTGAGGGCCCAGAACTGGACACAGCACTCCAGGGGTGGCCTCACTAGTGCTGAGTCCAGGGGAAGAATCACTTCCCTGGTTCTGCTGCCACACCGTTTCTGATCCAGGCCAGGATGCCATTGACCTTCTTGGCCACCTGGGCACACTCTGGCTCATGTTCAGCTTCCTGTCAATCCAAACTCCCAGGTCCCTTTCTGCCTGGCTGCTCTCCAGCCACTCTGTCTCCAGCCTGTATTGCTGCAGGGGGTTGTTGTGGTCAAAGTGCAGGACCCGGCACTCGGCCTTGTTGAACCTCATCCCATTGGAATCAGCCCAACTCTCCAGCTTCATGGCTCTCTGCGACTCCCTGACAGGAGGATGTATATCCAGATGGGGGTCAGGCTTTGCTCCCAGGTAGAAAATGACAGGACAAGGAGAAATGGCCTCAAGCTGCACCAGAGGAGGTTTAGATTGGACATCAGGAGGAATTTCTTCATAGAAAGGGTGATTAAACACTGGAATGGATGGTGGAGTCGCCATCCCTGGAGGTTTTTAAGGAAAGGCTGGACACAGCACTCAGTACTGTGATCTGGTTGACAAGATGATGGTGTTTAGTCAAAGGTTGGACTCGATGATCTCAGAGGGTTTTTCCAACCTAATTGATCCTGTGGTCCTGTTACCGGCACTAGAAAGCTGGCATGCCACAGCAGGGGCAGCTTTTGCTGTACAGCAGTCACTCTGGCCCCGGCTAAAAGCAGCAACAGCGCTTGGGTGCCCCACTCCAGCCCCAAAATGAGCAGGAATCACATCCATCAGGGAAAAGCCAGAGTGTGGTATCCCCAGGGAGACAGCTTAGAGCCACCACCTGGCCTCTGTGCCCAAGGGTTGGAGAATAAATGCCACATGTGCCAGTCAGTACTGCCCGGGAATGAACTGATGGTCATTCAGCACTTAAACCCCTTCCTTCTTATCTCTGACATCTGGGCACAATGCCAGCCTTCCCACAGGTTATCTCCCCTGACTACCAGGGGTGTTTCACAGCTGGCAGCATGCGGAGGGCCAGGCTGAAAGTTAGAAAATATTTGGGGCTTCCTAAATCAAGATGTGCAATACAGGACACCCAGAGAGGCTGTGGGCTCCATGCTCTTGGGAATTTGTAGGCAAGGGGAGGCAAAATGGTGGTTGACCTGATCTAGTGTCGGCCATAGGCCAGCTTTGAGGGACCAGCTGGGCTGGAGACCTCCAGGAGTTTCCTCTTTCTTAAAATCACAGAATAGTTTGGGTTGGAAGGGACCTTGAAGACCATCTCATTCCAACCCTCTGCCATGGGCAGGGACACCTTCCACTAGCCCAGGTTGCTCAGAGCCCCATCCAACCTGGCCTGGAACATTCCCAGGGATGGGGCAGCCGCAGCTTCTCTGGGCAACCTGTGCCAGGGCCTCCCCACCCTCCCAGGGAAGAATTTCTCCCTAATATCCAATCTAAACCTGCTGTCTGTCAGTTTGAAGCCATTCCCCATGTCCTGTCACTACATGTCCTTGTGAAAATTCCCTCTTCAGCCCTGTCAGTGATGCTGTGGGTGCAGCCACGATACAAAACAATCTGCCCCAAGTGTTTTCCCAATGGCACAGTTGGAGTAAGGATTTTATTTGCCTGCGTGTGTAAACTGAGACGGGGGGGTTCCTTCGTGCTCCTGAGCTAAGAAGCCAAGCCACAAGCCGGCGGACCCAAAACCTAACGTGTATTATTAAAACATTGTACAACTATTCCTGAAATCGAAGGGTTCTTTGCCGCACCCCTCACGCAGGTGGCTGAGAGGGCCGAGCGGCCCCGGCGGGGCGGTCCCGCCTACGCACCGCCCCACAGCGCCCGCCCCGCTCCAGCCCCGCTCAGCGCTGCGGCCCTTTCCCAGCTTCATATCCCCTGTTCCCTTTCCCTCCGCAGCGCCATGCGGGTCTGTCCTCGTTCCGCGCTGCTCCTGGTGCTGCTGGGGGTGCTGCGCCATGGCGGTGCCTCAGGTGAGGGCGGCGAGAGGCGCGGGGGCTGGCCGGGCTGTGGCCGCCATTAAGCGGCCGCTGGAGCCCCGGCTGGTACCGGGAGCAGGGAGGTTGTTCCCGGGTTAATGCCCAGCGGGATGGAGGGGAAAGGGATTGTTGCGAGTGCAGAGCCTTTTGGGGGTGTCCCAGGTCGTGGTGGGGCGACCCGCAGCTGTCCGGAGGGATCAGCGCTGCCTGCGGAGCTGGGGAAGCGCAGTGGGTATTCTTCGTTATCTTCATCTTCCGCGGGGAAAGTGAGAACAACCCTCTCCCTTTCTTCCCCCCCCCCCTTTTTTTTAGTTTTACAGCTTAGTTGCTGTGAACGCCATAATTTTCACTCTTAGTGGATAAAAAGGAATAATTTTAGCGATGCCGTTGCAGGGATGCGGTGCAGGTGATGGGTCTGGTGCAGGGCTGTGTCCCTCCTACAGGAACAAGGTGGCGTTCAGTACCCGTGAATATGAGTGTGTAAGGGAATAAGCTTAAAAAGTGTTCGAGGCGTATTGGTTGGTTTGTTGGTTTGTTGGTTTTGACCATGTACAGGTGGTCATGAGTTCCCACCACCCAGTGAATGGTGGGTTGCAAACCACTGTCATTGTGAAAGGTAAGGAAATGAGTTAGACCTCCTACAATTTGCAGCTTGTTTCCTAAAGTTACTTCTTGTGCTGATCTAATCTGATTTTATTTGGCATGGGCTTTTTTTTTTTTTTTGGTAATTTCCCTGCATTTCTGCTTGTGACGAAAATAGGAGTCCGCAATTAAGTGCACTGTAATTATTGTTTGGGAAGACTTAACAGTTGCTTACTTATTTCTGGTTAAACTATTATCTGTTCAAATAAAGGAAAAAATAAACAGTTTCCTCTCAGAGATAATTCAGAGATAAGCAGGCAGTCCCTCACATTAGGGCTGATATAAGCTTCCTCCTCTTATTTTTGCTATATATTTGAACTTGCTTCTAATCATAGAATGGTGTGGCACCTTAAAGATCATCTCATTCCAACCCCCTCTCATGGGCAGGGACACTTCCCGGTAGGTCAATGCCCCATCCAACCTGGCCTTGAGTGAATGAAGCTTTATTGTGCCAAAGGAGACTCTTGGGATACTTTGTAAAGCTTCAGGACAGCGTTTGGAACCACTCCCACGTGTGGAAGGCTTCTCTCGGCAGAGAACCCCCCAGTCTCAACCCAAGATCTTAGTCCAGAGCCAAGGATTCCCTGCTTCTCACAGGCCTTAAAAGCTGGTGTGAGGATGAAGGCTCAGGGTTCTTAGACCTTAATATTTATATTAAAAGATGCTGACAAACACTCTGTCTCCTGCACTTGATTGAAAATGGGTCACGTGTTGAGTAATTTTTTTACAGTATGTAAAATGCAAAACAACTGTGGGACTAAGTGAACTGCTTTGCCTGTTGCTGTATTTCCTTGCAGGATTGAAGGTGGAGAGGGCAAGTATTTCCCTCGTGGAAAGCTAATAAACTGTGTAATTTGTGTGCCAATGTCTAACTGATCATTAGGCCCTTGAAACAAGGACACATTGTTTAATGGTTCACTGATTTGAAATTGTCTTGTGGTTATTTAGTTGTGGACACCCAGTCTGCAGGGATGGGCTCTCCTAATACTAGAAGATCCTGCTTCATTTGAAAAGTGCTGATAAGTAAAATCTGTGCAGGATGGCCTATGTTACCTCTCTGGGGTTCTGGTGGGCTGCAGCTCTCCAAGTTTATTGTTTGTGCAGAAATGGTTGATATATCCTGTTTGTTACCTTCCAGGGAACTCCACCTCTTTGTTACATCCAAACTGGATTGTTTAGTGTGGGAAAAACTAAAGTGAATTCACAGTGTAACCGGGACTGAGCGATGCCCTCTTTTGTGAAGGGAGCTTATCTGGGTGGAACTTGTTTGTGCTGGCTGTTTAGTCTATGCAGAGACAGTATTTTAAAATAAGAGGTTTACACAAAGCTCTGCCCTCACTTTTCAGGCTGTGAAGACCTCCAGCTTGGTGAACAGAATAGTCTTCTGGGATGGGAATCATGATGATGATGACAAGCCACACTCTGTGGTATCATTTGCTTTAAACATCAAACTGCTCTAAGCCTGAGTCTCAGTACACATACAGTTAAAGTTTAGGAGTTTTCATAAGTCTTCTTGCTTCTTTTGGGGGCAGGGTGGGTGCTGTCTTTTTTGGGGGAATTCACTGGTGTGGGAAGACAAGAGACCTTATAGCAGGACTGTCCTGTGCATCCCTGTGTGCATGGCCTTGCAGGTGTGATAGGATGTGGCTCCTGGCTTCGTTCTGTGAAGTAACTGTATGCTGATGTTTTCTTTACTCAAGCTGGTTTCCAGTCTGAGCTTGCATCTCATCTTCATTAAGTATCTCCATGTGACTACTTGCTGATGCACTCTCTACACTGGGAGGTGCTCCCTAACTCTCCCAGCTCACTTAAAGAAGGTTATTCTGCATATCCAGTGCAAGGTGGTTGTCAGGGTATCTTCTCTGACTGCAGAGAACCTCTTTGTCTGAGGGAAGCATAGTGTTTGAGTGTGGCTCTGTAGGTGAAGACTGTCGCTGTGTGGGAAGCAATGGCATTTCTTCAGTTGTGTTTCTTATCCAGAACCTGTGTGGGTAACACTTAGTGCTGGTGGGGAATGGCACTTGGCTGTTGGAGCTGGGAATGTGTTTTACTCAAAGCATGGAAGGAACTGAGAGCCTGGCGCTGAATCAGCATGATGGAAATGGTTCCAGCTGGGTGTTGCCTGTTGGGGAAAGTGTGTGTCACAGGGATAACAAGAGCTGGTACTCTGGAGTTGATTCCAGTGTTGCTTGGAGTTAGGAATAACGGCTTTTGATCTCAGAAGAGCCCAAAAGGTTCAATTTCTTTGCTGTCTGTACTGGTTTTGTCCTTCATGTGACAGAAAAGCTCCAATATGGAGTGACAGTGGCCTGTTTGCCTGTGTCCGCCAGCTCCATATGCAGGACTGTCTGTGCCCCAGATCCATGCTGGCATTGCTATAAGGAGTAGTACTTACTCAGTGCTCCATCTGTGCTCAGTGTCAGTAACTCTGACTTCCTCTGGGTGTGTGTTCACCTGATAAGCTCTGTGACACTGGGGGTTCCTCTCTTGTGTCTCATCCAAAGCTGTTCTGACCGTTACAGTTCTCCCTAAAGGCAAGGAAGGAGAGGCAGCCTGGCATCTTGGAGTGCTTCCAGACCTTTGCTGTTGGAAGCAATAAAAAATGTTGGGATGCCTGGATTTTGCTCCTGGTTTTGTTGCTGACTTGATGGGCCAAGTGCATCTGTGTGGGGTGGTGTTATTGGTGCTGCTGGTCCTGTTTGGTGGGCTACCTCCAGGAGGGTCCAGCTTGCCCAGAGGAGAAGGTTGGATGCAAAATACTTGTCTGATGGGTGGAGCTGTTCCTGCTCTTCTGCCCAGACATAGGGATGAAATGTGTATCACATGCACTGCTCCAGGAGCACTTATGCAAACAGTAAAGCAATGTAGAGCACCATACCTTAATTAACACGCTAATTAAACTTGAGACAGTGTGCTGACACTCAGAGTCTCATGATCACATTGAAGCAGTGGCTGTGTGTGTTGCTGACGAATCTGCCCTTATTTATGTAGGGGCCTCTGAGTATGAGCACGGAGTGGAGGTGAGGAACAAGGCAGAGCAATGCAGCTCGCTGCCCTTGATGTAGATCACAGAGAGGATATGTATGGTTTCAGCTTTGTTTTCTTTGAAAGACATCTAAGCATGAACATCTTGCGGTTCAGGAAACTGCTGAAGTTCTGAGAGATCAAAGAAAGATGTTTTCCCTGCGTTCTGAGCTTTCACTTCAAATTTCTGAGCATGTAGATGCATATTTGGTGCCTTGTGAGTGCTTTTCTTTAGCAGTCATGCTGCTGGTTGCCTTTCTGGTAGGACTTGAGCTGATGGGGAAAGAGATCTGGTGAAGGGGAAGGTATCTGAATGCTGAGAATCAGGAAGTGAAGAATACACAAAGCTCTATTTGTAGCTTTAATTTTACATTAATTACTGTTTGAAAACCTGACATAAAAATGTTTTCTACCTTAACACAACTGCAGATGACGGAACAGAAGAACAGAGATTTTTTTGCCTCACAGATGGTTTATGATCCCCATATTTCAGCTGAGGTTTTATTGGTGATGCAGCACTGGTATTAACTGAATGTTAGGAGTGAGCATGTAAGGGCTGAAATTTCTTCCTTCACTGTGAGATGAGGGTTGGAGCTCCCTTCTGACATATCATCAAGAGGCCAAGAAGCTGACCAAGGATGCCAACGACCAGCCAGAGAACCTTGTGGATTCTGTGTGGCTGCATCTTTTTCCTTCCTTGGCATCCCCTGTCCCTCCAGAGCCCAGCACGGGGAGAAGCCCGGCTTGCTTGCAGGACTTGAAGGACAAGCCAAAGCTGATTCTCAGAGGTCTTCTATCCTGGGTCATGTGGTTCTTTTCAAGTTAAAATGGCAGTGGATCACGAGGTTGTGCTCATCGTAGGGAGAAATGGTCTGGGGTGTGTGTAGGAAAAATTAGCCAGATTTTTAGATGCAGAAGTCGGGATCCAACAATCCTAATGATGACAAATAACTGGGAGCAAAAAACTTGTGAAATAGCTGAAGGTGGGTAAGGGTACATCTTTAAGCTACAGCTTTGACTCTGTGTTGTGGAAGTGGACTCCAATTCCCATGGGCTGTGGGAATTCACCAGGAGGTCTAATGGATATTGTGCAAGTTTGCTGGCTAATATGGACACACTTGCATTTCCCAAAGATCAGTCCTCAGTATCCTTCCTTGTTGTCTCTTTGGAGTGTTACTGGCTAGTTGGCTGCAGCTGGTGAGCTCAGTATCGAATCCTGAGCTCCTGGCAGGAATGCCCATGTGTTTAGGTGAGGCCCTTAGGGCA
Source organism: Manacus vitellinus (assembly GCF_001715985.3). Taxonomy (NCBI): domain Eukaryota; kingdom Metazoa; phylum Chordata; class Aves; order Passeriformes; family Pipridae; genus Manacus; species Manacus vitellinus. The sequence goes on along the minus strand of NW_021940729.1, from coordinate 2,614,252 downwards.
GGTTCCCTGGCTGTGCCTGTTCCTGTAGGTGCATCCCAGAAACCTTGGGACAGCTTACAGGGCAAGAGGAGCACAAAGCAACATCCTGCCCTGCTCCCAGGCTTTGCTCTGGACAAAAAAAAACCATCCAAGTGTTTTCCTTTTTTTTGTAAAGCAGGTCTTCTTGAGCTCTCCTTGGGAAAATTCAGGAATGTACTCCTTAACCAGACCAGCCCAGTGGAAGCTGTGATCAGGAACATCGGCAGCAATGTGACTGTTGTTGTTTTTCAAGTGCATGCCCAGCAGAGTGATGTGGTGATATCCTTTGATAAGGTAAGAGTGGCTCTTCTGCTCCTAAGCGCTGCTTTTCCTTCCACAAAGGAATTGGCTCTGATACCTGTAGGACTGTTGAGCTGAAGCTGTGTAAATAATGTATCTTACCTGGGCAGTGTTGCTGTAGCTTCAGAAATCCTTCGTTGTACTCACATGTCATAGCTGCTGTTTTGAAGGACTGACTGATAAAGGAATTTCAGAGCTGGCTTAAAAATGTTTCAAAGCTCTTTATTTGGTGGAAGTGGTGCTTTTTACATGTGCCTTCTTACTACTCTTGTCAGATTAAAACCAGATCCATTCAAGTGTTTGCCAGATGCCTTGGACATGATCACTTGGGGATGTTTAGTCGTCTGCTGTTTGTGTGGCTTGGATCTGGCCACTACAGATGTGATGTCTTCCTATCTCGGCTCCTTGTCCTGGATCTAATTCTCCTTTGACACATAGAGAAGTTCCTTCGCAGTGCTCCAGTGAAGGCTGCTACTTCTAGATAACAATATAAGTATTCCTGCTGCTGTGCACTGCATCCCAGCAATGATGGGACAGACTGAGGCTGATGTAAAATATGATTTTGTTGTTGTTATGGTGTTGTGAGGCTCTGGCTAGTGTTTGAACAGAGCATTCACTGAGCTGAAGGTGGTAGATGGAGATCTGACAGCTGTCATCCAGTTTTTCTCTCTCCATCAGTATCTTCCACTTGAGAAGGTACTGAGTGCCAAGAAGAATCCTGGGAAGCTTAAAAGATGAACGACCTGTATCACAAGTCCCCCAGCTCAACCATCTTTGTACTGGTGGAAGGGCCAGGATCACGGGGCTGAGGCATTACTGGGACCCCTGATCAGTCTTTGCTTGCCTCTAGTAGAACCTTCTGCTGCCAGTTCAGATCCACAGGCCAAGGGCAGTGATGCATAAATACATCTGTACTGCTTTTAGGGCTGGTCTGCCTCTAGAAACATGAAGTTGAGCCAGACCTTGAAGTCTGCCAGGAACAAAGTGCTTCCTTACAGTGTTGCCTCAGGTAGCTGTGGCTGTCTTGGACAAAAGCAAACTTTGCATTCTGAAGAACAGATTTGCCTGTAGGTCAGTTGGTTCCAGCCATGTGAGTGTGACTTTGCCATTGTTGCCTGATCTCTCCTGCAGAGTCCTGGTTCTGGAAGGGATGGGTGATGGGGGCAGTAGCTGACCTGGCCCCAAACACACCTGGCATGGCTGGTGTTAAGCCAGTCATCTCCCTTCTGGGGGAGATAGTGAGGTGCTGCTGTACATTGGTTCCCAGAATGCTTCCTTGGTGCCATCTCACATTTTGTGAGGGATATTCCAGTCCTGTTACACTTCTACTCAATCCGTAGCCAGACTTTAACCAGGTGGAGCCTCATCTGTGGCAACTGGCACTGACATGTGCCTGGCAGGTCTGTGGCAAGAATGGCCTCCTGTCATACATCAAACTGTGGCAGAAATCCTCTCCAGGAGAACTACTTGTTTATGTAATTTCTTTCTGCCCAGACTCCATCTGTGAACAGCTCAGGAGTTGGAGTGGACAGAGGGTTGGTGTCCATCCTCCGGCCTCAGCAGACCGTGTGCACGTGGTACCTGCGGGCACTGGATGCTGGGCAGGTGCTCAGCACAGCCATCTCCATTCCCTACATGGAGAAAGGTATGTTCTCGTTCCCTGGGAAGGGATGCTGACCTTTCAGAGGTGATAGTCTTCTGTGGTGGAAATTTGATGGAGATGCCAGAAGTTCTTTTGAAATGGGCTGAAAAGGTTTATTGTCACTGCTGAGCTGTGAGTTGTGGGTAGGATGGTCTGTGGTTTTGCCATGACTGCAGCCTTAGAGTAAAAAACTGTTGTGCATGTCCTGGAATCACAGGTTTGTTTGGGTGGGAAGGGACCCTAAAGATCATCTCATTCCAACACCCTTGCCATGGGCAGGGACACCTTCCACTAGCCCAGGTTGCTCAGAGCCCCATCCAACCTGGCCTGGAACACTTCCAGGGATGGGGCAGCCACAGCTTCTCTGGGCAACCTGTGCCAGGGCCTCCCCACCCTCACAGAGAAGAATTTCTTCAAAATATCCAATCTAAACCTGCTCTCTGTCATTGTGAAGCCATTCCCTCTTGTCCTGTCACTCCAGCTTTATTGTAGGCCCCCCTTTCCTTCTCGCAGCTGAACAACTCTGACTCTGTCAGCCTGTCTTCACAGGAGAGGTGCTGCAGGCCCAGAACCTGACCATTTTCTGTGCCCGCAAGTGCTTAACTACAGTTACCTTTTCTGTGTTCTAGATCCCATTCCTGGAGGCTGCAATCTAGAGTTTGACTTGGAAGTGGATCCAAATCTTTACCTGGACTATACATTGGTTGATATACACATCAAGTTTGCCCCTGCAAACTTAGGATATACCAGGTGTGTGGAAGAACTTGAGAGTGCTCAGCAACACCTTTTGTGCTGTATTTGGCCAGGGTGCTGAAACAGGGTTCTGCCCAGATGGCTGAACCATCCAGGAATCTTGTTTACTGGAACAAATGTACATGGCGAAAGGGGGGAGGGGGAGAGGTTAGACGTGAGGGAGATAAAAGTTGAGAGTTGCATCTTGCAGGAGAGGTGGTGCAACTTCAGAAGTGTAAGCAGCCAGCAAATACTGGACTTCCCCATTCCTCATAATGACTGAGGAGCAATTCTGGGTTACAGGCAGTTTTATTTCTTTACGGGGACTGAGGCACGATAAGGACCCAGAGGTTTGTTTAACTTGAGACTTCCAAGTTCAAAGCCATTATTTCCTGAATGCTGCCTGGGATCATGGCTGGGCCCGTGACTGATGTGCTTGTGGTTGCAGGGGAGCAAACCCCCCGTCCTGTGACTCGGGGACAGGGCAGAGCTCGCGGTGGCGGCTGCGCTATGATGTCTACCAGTACTTCCTGCCTGAGAACGACCTGTCTGAGATGGTGCTCGTGAGCCACATCAGGAAGATGTCTGAGGTGCAGAGTATCAAAGCCAATGGCATTAAGGTCAGTCTGAGGCCTGCTGTGCCAGGCACGTGGCAGTGGTGCTGTCTTAAATGCCATACAAATATTCCTTACTTCCCCAGATGCTCACTCTGACAACTGATGACAAGACCAATATCTACTTTTCCTCGCTTCCCGGGCAAGGTGTGATCTACAATGTCATAGTTTGGGATCCCCTCTGGAACACTTCTGCTGCCTACATCCCTGTGCACACATATGCCTGCAGCTTTGCTGACCTGGTGGATAACTGCTCTTCCCTCAGTAAGTTGGGATTTGTATGTCCGTGCCAGCTCCCCTGGAGCTCGTTGTGCTCCAACATGTAGATATGAACTTAGATATTTATGTCATGGTGCTGTGAGATTACACTGCATGTGTTTTGTTACTTTATGGTCAATTTGCTCCTTGATGGAGGAGAAAGTCTGGAATGATAAAGTAAGGCTGAGAACAATTAGCAGTTGAAGGTTTAACTTAATGGAGGTTTAATATGTGGGGTTAACAGTAGCAACTTGCTACTCTGTAGTGCTGCTCCAGCTTTTCCCATTTGAACTGGATACATAATCTTAAATCCCTTGTAGGATGGTAGATGCTGGATGTGAAGGTGAAGTAATAAAACACAAGCCAGATTAGGGTCCAGCCTGATTTTTCTAACTGGTGCTGACAGGAATCAGTAACCTGCAAGTGTTTTGAAAGGAGGGAGTCACAGAATAAGCATAAAGGTAATGTCAGCAATAGTGAAATTACTACAAAGTTATAAAATGATGGAATTTGAGCAGAAACAGAGCAAAGCTGCCACTCCCATTATGATTTGCAGAAGGGACATGAAAATTGTGAGAATTTGGTTCAGAAAGTAAGATTTGTTCTAATAATTTTTTTTCTTATACTCTAACACCAATAATTGTTGTCAAACTCCATGAGACAAATTACTAAGGCTAAGCCTCTCTTCCCTAACCCAGACCACATGGAAAATGTGGTTTCTTTCTTTAAATAGCTTAAATACCAGTAGAGTTGTTGCCTGGAAGACAGAGGTCAGCCCTGCTGGTATGCTGATGATCCTTTTTGTGGCATGGGAAATCTCTCCAAGGGAGATGATGGGGAGGCTGCAGTGCAGAAGGCAGTGGCTGCTGCCTGGGCACTAATCCCATGGCACGGATTTTTATAGACGATTGAATGTTAGTTGTTTTTTTTTTTCTAAAGCTGAGCAGAGAATTTTCAGCCAAAGATGTATCTGTGTTATAAACAAATTACAGACACTTAACTGATTATTCAAGGACTGAAGTTTCTGTAACAAGGATTTCTTAATCAATCTGGAACTACTCCAGTTGTTGGCACTACTGGGTGCAATGCTGTAGTAACCCTTTCTCTCTCCTTTTAGGTAAACTCTCTACCAAAGTGTTCTTCACTGCTTTTGCTGTTCTTGGTCTTTTCACCTGCTTTTTTGGGCACAGATTCTGGAAAACAGGTCCTGAATGTTTGCTTTTTCTCATCTCCTAAGTCTGATTGGAATTTTGTGAATATAATTTGTAACTTAGAATGGTGATGTTGATGGTGATTCCATGCCAGTTAGGTCCCTTGCTTTGATTTTACAGTATCTGAGCAGAGTAAGTTGGTATGGAAAGAACAGAAACATAGAATTAGGGTGCATGCTGGGCAATATAGATATAAATATGTCATTTTTCGCTATTTGAAGTGCTTGAGGACACCCCTTTCCAGAAAAAAAAAGTCACTAAATACTTATTCCTTCCTCTCTAGACTTGTTCTTCATGGGCTTCATAGTCTCAGCATTCTTCTTCTTTGTGTTCATCACAAGGGTCACTGGCCTTGGTTATGATGGTGAGTAGATGTGTCAGGACACCCGAGGCTCTTCCCAAAAGATTGTTGTTATGAATCCCTCAGGTAAAAGCTCAGTTTTATCAGGAAGGATGGGAGGGTGATACCTCAGGTCTTGAGCTGAGCTCTAACTACCACAATAGCTGAATACGCAGCAGAGTGTTTTGCTTCCAGTATCAAAGTGATGCAGAGTTAAAAGCTGCAACTCTAGAACACAAATTTTATTTATCCAAGGAAGATACAGGTTTTGGAACAGACTTCCTCCTACTTCTTTTGCAATGGGTAGACCTGTGTTTCAGATCAAACACAGATTTCAGCTGTAAAATGGAAGTAGAAGGTCTGCACTCACTCTAGTAGCAAGAATTAGTTATTTTTTACTTATTTTATGTTTATTTTTTGATACATGTTGCAAAAAGCCAAACAAGAGTGTAAGTAAAGCTGCTGAAGTTCTCAGAGTGTGGGAATTCCCTCTTTTCTCTCCCAGTGCGTCTCATTTTGACGGCAGTGGCTGGAATTGTTGGGGGGCTGCTCTTGGCTGGGAGCTGGTGGAGATTTGGCTCTGTCCTGCTCTGCATGTTTGTTGTTGGACTCGTGCTGGGATTTCTCTTTGTGTCCATGCTCTTCTTCACTCCTCTAGGTAAGCACTGAAATACTGATGTCATCAGGGCCTTTAAAAAGACTTTAAAAGACACAAAAGCCAGAAGAATTTGTTGCTTTGTGTTGTGATGGTGGCCCTTGCACCATACTCTGGAGTAAAACCTAAATAGATGCAGGTTTTAGCTCAGAAACCCATACAGGCTTCTAACCCCTAAACTCAGGGGCAACAGCTCCCTGGTACTTTTCTTTCTTACCAGATGAGTAACATGGACCTCATCAAAAATGTTTGGTTCAGGACAAGATCTGCTGTCCCAACCCAGAGCACAGAGACTGTGCTCAGCTGGGGCAGCCTAACTGTTCTTGTTCTTGTCTAACTGTTCCAGTCTATATTAAGCAGTCAGCATTTGAGCTCAAAAGCTGAGCTTTCCAACAATGTATTGTTGAAACTCCAGGTATTTCTTAATGTACAGAATTTTGGGGTAAAAAAGCTCACCCCCAACCACTTGCAATAAAGGAAATGTTTCACTAACTGGTAAATGTGGTGTCTTTGCAGGAGACTACAGGGTGTTCCGTGATGATGTGGTGTTCTGGGTGACCTTCACTTCTGTGGCCTTGATGGTTCCAGTGCTTTTTGTTGGCTGCCCAAGAATTGTGAGTACTCTGTGCCCTCACCTCAGGAGGAGAGAGGGAGGAAGGGGTGTCAGATTGTGTCATCTTGTGGGATATGTGTTGAAAACTTAACAGCTTCAAGGAACTCAGCACAGGACCAGTTTCAGGCAGTTCCTGTTCAGCTCCACTTGTGCTAAATGGTCCCTAAGCCAAGGAATGTTGTCCACAGCATCCCCCAGCACCTCATTTAGTTGGGTTCTGTCTTAACAGGATTGCTGGAGAGGTGTGAGCAGCCAATTCCTCACAGAAGAACTGATAATACAAAATAGTTGCCCAGAGAAGCTGTGGCTGCCCCATCCCTGGAAGTGTCCAAGGCCAGTTGGATGGGGCTCTGAGCAACGTGGTCCAGTGGAAGGTGTCCCTACCCATGGCAGGGGGTTGGAACTGGATGGTCTTTAAAGTCCCTTCCAACACAAACCATCCTGTGATTCCTTGATTCTACTGTCATGGGGAATAAAGAGTGTTTCTCAGTCTCCTAAAGCTGTGGTTTGTCTCCCTTCCAGCTGAACATCCTGGCTTCTGGAATAGTGGGCTCTTACACAGTAGTCCTTGCAATTGCTTGTTATGTCTACACAAGCCTTGCCTACATCACCTTGGACCTGCTCCGAAGGGTCCTCAACGACTACTTCAACAGAGCTTACACCAATGTGCCTTTCCAGAGGAACGGTGAGTCCTCCTGGGACTTCTCTCTCTTTTTAAAGAGGAATCACTGACTCTGCTTCTGTTGTGAACAGGGAGCGAGGGCAGGAAGGGGTGGAAAGAGAACATGTGGGTATGTGGAGACAAGATGTCATTTCTGTCACTGAACTTGTTCAGTGTTTGTGCGTGGGAAAGGAAGGAATGTTCGGCTGTGGTGCAGGAATCTGTTTTCCTTTTTTCCAGACCTGATTATCCTGTCAGTGTGGGCAATGCTGGCCCTCAGTGGGGTGACTGTGCAGCTGCGTCGGGAGAGGAGTGAGGTGCCCTTCCCACCACACCCCTATCTCACCTGGAAGCGGGAAAGGGAGCGTAGGAGCACCAATATCCTGGACCCCAGCCATCACATCCCTCCCCTGAGAGAGAGGATCCACAACAAGCTGCTGCACATCAAAGAGTTCTTTCAGAAAGACCAGCCGGCCGGGGAGAGAACTCCACTGCTTCTGTAACGTGGCACGACTGGTGGGAACAGAGAGGAAGGACCTTGGAATGGCAAGATGATTCCCAGCAAACCAGGCAGTGGTGCAGGGTTTACCACTGCTCCTTTGTCCTGCTGATTGAGAGGTTTGCCCAGCAGGAGCAGTTCCTGTCAGTACACACTACATGCCCTCTGTAGCTCAACTGTAACGTGCTCGTGTCCAGCTGCAGGGCCTTGTCCTCGGGGTTCATCTCAGGGTGGTCTAGGTTGCTCTTTGGGTGTGGGGAGTGTCAAACAGCCCTTGGGAAAGCAACCTGGACCATCCTGGCTGTTCCCTTGTGTGTGGGAATCACTGCTAAGGTACTGCCTGGGTCACTCCTGAGTGTGTCCAGCTGCCAGGGCAGAGACAAGGACATACCCAGGAGTTCCAGCAGGAGCTGCAGCATCACCTCGTACAGGTACAGAATGTGTGGCTGCAGGCACAGCCATTCCCAGCAGAGTTCCTGAGCCTTGCAGGCTGGACCAAGAGACTTGAGTTTAAACTGCACTGAATGAACTGTTGTCCGTGTGCACTCCAGGGCTCGGGATGTGGACCTGACCTGGGATGAGAAGACTCTCCCTCCTTTGGGTGGTTCTGTAGCAAGCTGGTCATCTGCTCTGTGTGCAGAGGTGATTGCCAAGAGAACACGAGAAGTTTGTCTCCCCGTTTGCTTTCTGAACAGCCTGTGTCTTGTCTCTGCTCTGGTATGATCTCTTCCTTTGAAGGTGCTGTTATAAAAGAAAAAAACCAAGTAAGCTCTTCGTAGCCAGTGGCAATTTTTTTCCCTGGAGTTGGCTGAAACACTAATGTTTATTTTTAATCATCTTTTAATTTTGCCTGTCAGGGATGTGAAAACAGCATTCAGCCAGCAAAATACTGACCAGGATCTCTGCTGACTGAATGTATTCCTTACCTATTGGAATTGCTTCTGCCCAAAGCAGAATGTGGGATAAAAGCAGATGAGGGACCACTCTTGTGTCCAGTGGAGGATTGGGATCTCGTGTGGTGGCTTTATTCCCTTCCTAAAAACCAAAACCAAAGGTGGTTGAAGTGTTGCATCCTGTATCCTGATACAGGTTATAGTGACTCTTCCTTCTCCCTGGTTTTGAGCCTTTAGCAAGGGCAGCCAAGTGCACAGTCCTTCCTTTATGGAACCTCCACGAGGACATTCCCCAGTGGTGGAAGCTGAAGTTCTCAGCCCCTGCTTTAAATTTTGGTAGTGAGTAAGTGAGAAACAACTCTTCCTAAGGAAACTGGTTTCTCTGGGAGCTTAGTTGGAAGTTAAAACACCCTGGCAATAAAAGGCTGGCAATTAATGACTTTAACATGACTTTTCTTCAAGGAGTGAAAGCTCAGTGACACAGTGTCTGAGGTGACTGAACTCTCCTGAAGTTTAGGGAGACAAATCCCGTGGTTGCTTGGAGCTGGAACAGCAAAGCAAGGCTGAAATCCTGCAGTTTGGGGCTTGTTTCCCTGTGCTGTTGTGCGGGATAAAGGAGGTGCTCTTCCCTGGGTCTCACTGACTGATCCTGAGCAGTCCCTGCCCTGGATGATGGCAAGGAGCAAACACTTGTGGTCTAGAAATGCTCTTAACCGTGTTTACCATGGTGGGGTTTTTATAATTGCTGTGATTAACGTCATGCAAGAAACAAGCCTAACTCGAATTTTCTATGTCTTTTATAATAAAGATGTCTTTTGGAAAGAATGGTGGAACTGAAGGGCGCTCTCTGAATCCAGTGATGGTTTTACAGCTGAGCCTCTGCCTTGGATCTTGTATGGATAGTTTGCTTGGAAAAATTTAGTCTTCCCAAGGGGTGAGGTGGGGGAGCTGGGCTGACCTGTCCTATAGATCTATGGCTGCAGTGACACCCAGAGGCTGGAGTGTGGAATGTTCTCTGGGAAGCCACTGAGGAAGTGCATGACCCAAGGAACCTTTTTTGGGATGGCTTTGCCAGACCAGGTTCTAGAGAACAAAGAAACGATCCTGTTCTTTGGAATGTTGCCAGTACACATCTGGTGGTTGTCCCTTCCCACTGCTTGGATTAGCAGGTTTGGTGTTAGAGTTTCCTCTAGGAACAACAGCTCCAGTAACACTTTTGTTTGTCCAACAGGTGCTCAGTGTTTCTAACACTTGTTTTCCTGCTCTCAGGCCCTGCCTGCTCCAGTCCACAGCTCCAGGCACCCAGCTGGCTCTGGGGGAGGCAGCAAGGCTTTGTCCTTCCATGCTGGGAAGAAGAGAATTCCAGAGCAGAGCAACAAAGGAGCTCGTTTTGGGGGTGAGAGGGAGTGGTAGGAGCACAAGGTCATGTAAAACTTCCCTGCCTGCTCAGAACTGGCTTTTCACAAAAGCACCTGTAGCAATTTTTCCATGTTATCTGGTGCAACAACATTATCTAATGGGCTTAAAATGAGCTGGATTGTTTTTTTAAAATCCTGAATGCTGAGGGGGAACAAAAACCACGTGCGGGAAGCAGAAAAGCTCAGGAACACTGAAAAGAATTTTTTAAATGACTCATCATGTGCTACTCAGTGAATTCCTGGCGAGCCAAACAGCAGCTGCCTCCTACAATACTCAAGCTGTGCTTTTTTCCTTCCAAGACTGAAAAGTTGCACTGAGTGTTTCCTTAACAGTTGGTTAATGAAGAAAGGCTGAGAGAAGGTGGCCTTTGGACACCTCCAGCTGAATGTTGTTCCTGCTGCATCTCCTTGTTCTTTCACTTTTGGTTTCTGGTGCCACTTTTGGACCTTGATGCTCCTTCCTGACCAACAGTGTGGAAAGGGCTGGTAAACAAGTGTGATGTGGAAACTTCTCCACCACATTCCTTCCCTTCCAGCCTTGCTTTAATCATGGAAACATCTGTGTTTTCAGTCAGCTTTATTGATAAAATAAGTTTCCTGTACAGTACACAATTCTAGCCATAAATCCTTTCCAAGCCATCTGAGTTACAAAAATAACAGGTATGCCACGAAAAAGTCACTCCACACACTGTGAAGGCTCTTCAGAATTCTGAAGTGATCAGGGCAGGGGGGTGAGAGGGGAGACATATCAAATGTGAGGGCTGGGAGTAGATAAATTAAGTCGCATTTCTCTTCAATTTACAAAAATAAACACTAATCAAGTATTATTTCATAATAGAACAACCTCCAAGTATTGCCACAGACCAACAAACCTTCTCTGGAGTCAGAAGTCTAGCCAGAATTCAGCCATGGAGCTGCATCAGCATCCAAGGGGTGGAAATGTCTCTGACACCAGTCAGTGGCTGAAAAGATGCTTCCAGAAACAGGAACTTCAGCAACTGAACCCAAAATCTCTCATAAAGTTTGCAGCAACAGAACACTCCAGTGAAAAAAAGATGTTGCTTCTGGCAAGCCACAGCAGAAATGCAAAATCTAAATCAGAGCAGCACTGGCAAGCTTTTACAGAAAATAACAGCAGGCAAGAATATTCTGTGCTGGAGCTAAAATGTTCCCCCAAAAATTTCCCTTGGATGTTGAGCAAGTTTGGAAATGGTTCTAACTTTGTTTCCATGCAGGTGGATGTCCTCAGCGTGTTGTTAAGCCTAGAAGGTGCTCTGGGAGGAGAAGCAGCAGTTTCTCCATTTATAAAATGTGCTGTGAAAATGAGCTGATTTATCTGTCCTTTCTGCATATAAATTAATGGAGGCCCAGGAAGCTGGATTTAAACTGGCACCCTTGGAAGTGCTGGATCTGAGTTCCTTCTGTGTTGTTGTCACTGAAAATCGAACTTGCCTAAGGGGTAATTTCAGAATAGTTCAGCTCTGCTTAACTCACCTTAAAACCTTTTTGGTGACTGGTTGGTACTGAAGAAAGGGAAAATCAGAATATTAATTGCAGGCTGCCAACCTTGCCCTGAGCTGCTCCTCCTCCCACCCACCTTTCTGCAGCCACTGCTTGGGTGCTATCCAGTTGCTATTTCCCAGTTAGGAAGTTTAGTCCCATCTATTCCTTCTCCAGTGTGGCCTTTTCTGCTTCTGTGCCCTTTCAATCAAACAGGTTTGTTGCAAAATGAGGATTTATTAAAAAAGAAACCAAAGGAAAAAATGTGGATCGTGCACAAAGCATATTCATAAGTTACTCCTTTTTAGCCGGAGATTGGACTTGAAATCTTACCTTTTCTTATAGAATAGTTGCACTGAAACTTTGCATGAGCAATAACTTATATAAGTTATTTGAAATCTCACCTTTTATCTGCAAAATGATTTCATATAAAAGGAATTCCCATGAATCTGTTTCCTGCTGCAGTCAGACCTATGGCAATGAGTCTGTCACACCAATGTAATTTATTTCACACAGTATAAAAGCCACTGAGCTGGAGTTTGACACATCCTCTTGCTGGTGCCCTATTCAAGAACAAGTGCTTGACCAGTGAGCCCTGATGCTCCGTTGGGAAAGTATGCAATTGAGGCTTTCTGGTTCCCACAGTCCTTAGCTTTTCCTCAGGCTCAAATCACTGCTTGTCACTAATCCTGACAGGGAGGTGCTCTCTGACGCATCCTCTTTCTTGAGGTTCAGAAACGATTCTCTAGTGATTTGGAGGATTTCTCTCAAGCCTTTGTTTTCTTGCTAAAACCAGAAAGAACAAGGCATTTAACAGGACTCCAGGAAGAAATCATGGGAATTACATTAGCAACCTTCCCTCTACTCCAAACTAGTGCAAAAGGATTAAAATCCTTTATCTTCTGCAACTGAGAACATCAGGTTTCTGACCCTTCTGCTCTGTTATGGCTCCCCTCTGCACCCCACCTTGAGAGAAAGCTGGAGTGGCGAAATGGCACTTGCACCACTCCAACCAGGGAAGTGTAACACAAGAGGAACTCCACAGAAGCAGCTGTGCTGCCATTCCCTGCCTTGCTCCCTGTTGCAGTGGTGTTCCACCCTCACCTCGAGCTGGGTGATGCGTTCCTGCTCTTTGCAGCCGTGCCTCTCATCGATCTCAATGGCCTTTCTCATCACTGCTGCCATTTCGGTGATCTGGTCCACATGCACCTGCAGGTCCTGACACAGAAAGGGTCAGTAATATATTAATTTAGCAATATATTTAACAAAATGAAGCATTAAATGTGCCTCATTTTAACTGCTGTGACAATTTATTAACACACACCTAAATTTTGGAAAATAAGCTCCCACGGTACGAGGCCACCATGGTCCTGTTTATTCCAATCAATCTGGTTTGTCCCACATTGACCCCTTTTATCAGAAGTTTCTTAACTGTGTCTTCCACGGCCTCCAAATGGAGTCAGCCCGGTGCTTGCCTTGCCAAGGCCTTCCTGTGCAGCAGGAATTGCTGTGTATCATTTGGGATATGCAAAACAACTCAGCTGAGAGCAGCAGGGTCTGCAACATTCTTTCCAGTTGGAAACCTAATCCCCAGGACCAGCCCATGGACATTTATCTCTTCAGGACACCAGAGGCAGTGGTCATCCTTTCGATGTCCTGTCTTAGGAAACTCACATCTGTCCTTCAGTCTTTTTTTAGATACTTCTGCTTGAATCCACCTCCAATTCCAGCTTATGTGGGATCTGGGTTTCAGAGGTTCAGGAAACACGGAAGGGTCACTGCTGCCTTTCTCTGCAGAGCCTCTGAATTCCCTCTGGAATTCACTGCTGCCCAGTTAAACCAGAGAGTGGAATGGTGTTCCCAGAAGCTTTTGTCTTGCATTGTCTTTTTCTCCACTTGTCTTTTATTCCAACTGTACTATGATGCCAAGTCTTTGTCATGCCCAAGCCCTAATTCAGCTGCTTCCTCCTCCAGTGCCCACTCCCATGGGAGGGGCCAGGGAAAAACTTGCTGTAAATCTTCATTTGCTGCTCAGTTTCCAGTGCAGGTGATGACAGGAAACATTTTTTCAAAGAAATCCCAAATTTAGCTTGGCAGGAAGCTGTGGTCAGGCAGGGATAAGCCTTGAGAAGGGCTGTGGGTTTCAGATATCCTGCTCTCCTCCCTCCTTCCTATTTTCCAGCTTCTGTGCCTCAGGATCATTATGACTTCAGGCCTGTTCCAAGGTCATTGATGTCAGATCAGATATTAACAGAAATCAATGATCTCCTGTAAACAGGCACTAAAGGTAAGAGCTGGCACTTGAGGAAACAGCCCTTTCTGGTACCTAACAAGAGCGTTTAAAAAGTGCTTCAAGACTGTTTAACCTTACTTAATGTGAAGGCTGAGCAGGAGAAAAAGTAATGAAATTCCAGAATCCTAAATGTCAGGTTAAGGGTAATAAATCCCTTTTGTCAGGCATTCTTGTGGGATCAGGTTTAACAAAAATGTAGAAGCCTAAATCTCCAGTCTCTCTATAATATTGTGTGATATTATTTTTTCTTTTTTTTTTTTCTTTTTCCCCAAGCTTTTAATCCACTGGAGTGCTCCTAAATGAAATTTCCAAGTCCATTTGAGGATGGATATAATTTTACTTTCCTGTGTTGGTGCTCCTGAGTCTGTAAGAGCTGTTATACCATGTGCTGAGGTAATTTCTTCTGTAAAGGATCTATACCTGTCCTTTTGTAGGATTTTATGCTATAGTTCGAATCCAGTAACGTTTTTCAATATTCCAAAGGGCTTTTGAAATATATTTTTTTAAAATTTATGATATTTAAGGTAAAAATATTTGAATATTGGATTTAAAAAGCTTGTTCTTCCTAGTAAGCACAGGTTCACTAATTATGTGTTGGAGTCAAGAGCATTAAGCTAAAACCAGTCTAAAAATGTGAACATCACTGAGATCTGGCAGTGCAATAGGACAGTTGCCTTAAAGATCAAAGTAAAACATAAGTAAATTAAGTAGATACGGCAATGAAATGCTACTTGTTTAAAGTTTAAATAAGTGAGAAGCTGGTAAGGTTGAGTTACTCAATTGCTTAAGTTTCCTGTTTGTGTTGCATGGACTGGATTACAAAAATTAAGACTTGTTGGTAGTACAGTGATATAAAAAGTGAGACAAAGTAAGCTTTGGACTAATCCACTATGAAGTGTTAATTTAAAAAAACAAAGGCAAAAACCTCAATGAAGTTCTTACCTTGGAATGTTGCTCTTTTAGCTTTGTTATTATACTTGGGTCATCTTTTTTGCTGGCCATAAGCAGCCTGAACATCTGTTCTCTGTACTTGCTCATGATGAGCTCCAGAGCAGACTGATGCTCCTCCAGAGATGTGCGTAGTTCTGCCAACAGGATTTAAACTTCAGTTAGAGCTTAACAAAGAACCAAGACAGGAAGAGAAGTACATTCCTAGTGTACAGAATTCCAGAAGGAATTACACAACTGTGCTTACACCACAACTTGTTCTGACTGCTCCTAAGTTAGTTGTTTTTAGCAGTGGGAAAACACATCTCCAAACAGATCCCTCTATTGCAGAATTAAGTTCTATTTATCTCCTCACTGTTTCCAGTGGTGCAACTGGAACTTGGAAAGGATAGAATTTTCACGTTTTACCTTTATTTTCCTGCTGCAATTCCCTAATCTGTCTGTTTTCCTGCTGGATCCCCATCACCAGCGTGGACCGAGGGCGATGTCTTGCTACTTCATTGAGCTCTTGGATTTCTTCTTGGTACTGGGTATTGAAAAAACCAACAAGGCACAACATATTGAGTAAACAAAGGCTGACATTACACAGCAGTTAACAAAGCACCACTTCTGTCAGTCAGGGTCTGTAACCAGCAAGACAGTGTTTGGTTTTAAATAATAATATCAAACGCACAAAGGTGTTGTTGACATGCTGTCCTCTAGAGACATAAAACCATCACCTTTGTTTTTAAACAAGTTTCACTCCATAGATATGTGTAGCGGGTGTTATTTATGCAGGTCAAGTTCACCATCAGGTAATTTAGAACTGATAGAGATGTGGTAGAGACAAACCATGAGGTCATTAACCTCTCTATACTCACTGTGGCTTCCCAGTCCCTTAAACCACAAGACTGTGGGTACAAGTCACACAGATCCGAGTGAGTGGATCCTGACTCCCAACAGAAGGGTAAATTCAGTACTCTTGATCTGAAACCATGAAGCCTCGGCATGACGAGTTTTACAGGGCTGAATCACATGCAGGGTTTTATTATTTTATAGCCCCGTTAAGATATCCTGTGTTTTATTAATGTGACAGGATGAACTCCCATATGGAAAGTCAGGAGACACCTTTAGGTTCTCCAGGAGTTCTCTACTGAAATCTACTCAATCTAACGACATGCCTTGACCATCAGAACAGAAATGATCACAAGTGAGAAAACCTTTTCACAGGATCCAACGATACAAACAACCTATTTTTAGGTGGCAGTCACACCTACAATAAAACACCTCTGGCATTAAAGGATTACCCGACACTGTACTGATTCTACAGCAGCACAGAGGTGACGGGAAATTCCATGCTGATGTCCCAGTGGAGTAACTAAGGTTGGGAAGCAAACCTGTTTCATGGCCTCGACCCTCTTGTTGAGCGCCGTGGTCTGTTCGATGAGCGCCTCGGCCGCGCTGTCGTGTTCCCGCAGCCGCTCCACCAGTGCCTTCGCGTCCGCCAGCGCCTTCTCGATCGTGCAGCTCATTTCTGAACATCACAAACCGTCATTTCCACCACACCCCCCAGTCGCTACGCACACAACTATCTGCGGGATAGAGCTTTGTTTTTTAGCCTGAAGCAGCTGGATACAACCTCCTGACAGTAGGATAATTAAGGTGTAAATCCAGGTTTACAGCAGGTTGGAAGATTTTGATGCGTTAAATTGGCAGAGAAGGAACAGCTCAAACTGATGGAGAAAACTGCTCAGGAAAAGCTCAGAGAATTAAATTTCTTCATGTCTATAAATGAACACAAACATCACTGCCTGGAATGGAACTGTGAAATTTTCTGCAGGATGGAGAAAGACAGCGAGGAAAAGGACCGACTGCGTAATTAAAATACCAGCTTCCAATTGCAGTAGTTGTTGAGAGAAATTACTTATGGCCACAATTGCCAAGCTTGCAAAATGCTTGGACATACCAGCATTTCCAAAACACTGACCTTTACACTGAATTTTTTTTGTATTCATGTTTAGTCGATTAAGTTTCAAAACCAAGATTTTCAGCCTTTTTCATTTTCTTTTCAGAAACCTTGCACTTGTTCTACTGAGAAGGAAATCTACTTCAATTCCTTCAGCATCAGACAGCAGGGATAAAGGTTTATGAGTTATGAGACTTATTGATATCAGGCTTCATATTTGCTTTAGGAAATGTTCTAAGGCACAGCAAGAATCAGCTAAACCCATTTCTTAGCCAGGCTGTTTGGGAAAGTAAAGATTTTTGTAAGGATTAAAGATTATTGAGTCTTTCCTGAGCTACATGGAAAAAAATTGCTTCAAGTTGATTTTTTTTAACTTTTTCAGGCACATTTACAAATCACAGTACAGGATCTTTATGCCAAGCTTAAAGAAATCCTCAAATTTACCTCAACTGACCTTCTCCCACTGTCCTGGGTAAGTAGTGGAAGGAAGGATATTTCAACCACCAGAAATTAAACCTGCGTTTTCTGGGATTATGTGTGTTATCAAAAACATCCGGATTTTGGCACACAGATTCCTACAACCATTCCTAATGTTGATTCTTTCCTGTTTGTTTATCAAACAGCATTTTCATTTAAATTGCCATCTGATGTATCTGAGGTATCAAGTTCTTCAGCAAAGAACTACCTGAGTTATCACTGGTAGTTCATTTATTCACTCTAACAGTTTAAGTTCTTTTCAATATTAAACAGAAAGGAATCATTGTGCATTGTTTTTAGGGATCTGCTTTCCCTGCTCCTCCTTCCAGTCTCAGATTCCTACTGGACCACAGAAATATCCCAGACAAGAGATGACTTTCCAACTTGCTGAACAGCTGCAGGAATTGATTTAATGAGATCCATGTTTGAGTGAAAGGCTGGTCTTCAGATTTTCCTTAATTCACGGTCCATGTGTAAACAATTCAAAATTCTTTCTGGCTGCCTATGACAAACAAAACCTTTGCCTTATCCTGCAGTTGAGCTAAACCTGGGAGTTAACCTGGACAGTCGGGGGGAAAAACCCCCAATTAATTAAATATAATTGATTTAAACAAATTCGTATGGTATATTATTTTTATGAGCATGACTACAGGAACTAAATTTAATTATTCCTGAACTCTGCCCTACAAGAGATGCCCAGTTCAGAGCAACCTTGTCAACAGGTAGCAGAGCAACAACTCAGCCCAGCAACACTCCTCCTACACATCCATTCCCTGGCACTTCCTGCTATTTACTAATGGCTTCCATTAGCACATTGAAGAAAAAACAACACTAAATAATAAAGATTTTTGTGCAATTATTTAGTTTTCTGTCTCTTCTTTCCTTCGTATCCTCACTGGAAACCTCATTTTCCCACAGCTCCAGGTTTTACCACAGTGACCAGCTGGGCAGCGCTGAGCCAGGATGCAGTTTCAAAGGAATTCAGGCGGATGCAGAAGTCCACCAGCATTCCCGGTGGGACAGGGGCATCCTTGGGGTGTCATCGCCACACTCCCGCTGTGACAGGACCATCCCGGGGGTGTCACCGCCGGGAGCGTCGCGCCCTCCCCTCCCTCCCCCCCCCAAAACCGCCGCGCCATCGCGACACCAGCGCCTCCAGGACGGCATCTGAGAGGTCCCTCGCCCGTCCCGCTCGCGGTCTGATGGAGGTGGGGGGGCTCCTCTCCCTCACGGCGCCCAGCCGTAGGGCGGGCCGCCGCGCTCCGATCGTCCGGCTGCGGCCCCTGCGGCGCCCTTGTTCCCACGAACCCCTCAGGATACTCACTCATGCCCGGGGCTCCGGCGCGCGGGGTGAGCCCGGAGCGGCCCCGGCCGGTGACAAATGGCGGCCTGAGGGGCTGCGTCGTGCACCCGCCAGGGGGCGCTGCAGCACCGGCCGTGCGCTGCTCTCGCGAGAGGACACCCCGCCCCCGCTCCATCACCGCTCCGCCCAAAATCTCGCGAGAGGTCTCGGCGCGCTCCCTGGGCCTCCCGAGGCGGGTTGGAGCCAAACTCGGGAAATTTGTTTTAAAATTGTTGATAAGCAGCTGCACCGGGACAGGGGTGATTAACGTATTGCGTTGTGAGCTGGGATAGGCTGGCTGTTGGGATCGCCTTCTTCCCTGTGAGGGTGGTGAGGCCCTGGCACAGGTTGCCCAGAGAAGCTGTGGCTGCCCCATCCCTGGAAGTGTCCAAAGCCAGGTTGGAGCAACCTGGAATAGTGGAAGGTGTCCTTGCCCACGGCAGGGGGTTGGAACTGGGTTATCTTTAAGGTCCCTTCCAACCAGCAAACGGGGTCGAGTACTAATTAACAGACAAGTTATGTAACGTGCGACCAATGACCGCTGGTGCCCTTCTTTGTTAAAATGTAAAAATAGCGTGACGTTTCAAAGAACAGGGAGTTTTCTGTGGGAGCAAACTGGAATAAAGCACAGAAATCCCCCACAAACGGCAATGAAGCAGAGTATTCCCTCAAAGACTGGGATAAAGCAGAGGATTCCCAGGCAGCCTGGAATAAAACACAGAATTCCCTCAGAGACCGAAATATAAGCAAAGAATTTCTTCGCAGACTGGATTAAAGGAGAAAATTCCCTCACAAACGGGAATAAAGCAGAGAATTCCTTCATAGACTGCAATAAAACACAGAATTCCCTCACAAACCGGAACAAAACACCCGACACTCTCTCCGCGGGGCGCGCACCGCGGGTCAAGATCTCGGAGACCTCACCCGCTCCTGCACTGTCCCGCCCCGGAGGCTGCCCTGACTCTCGCGAGATCCTGACGCGCGCCGCCGGCCTCGGGCGGGGCGAGTGCCCGGAGGGCACCGGGCCGGGATAGGGACGGACAAGGATGGAGCAGCACGAAGCGGGCCGGGCGCGGCCTGGCAGTCGGGCGAGTGACCCCCCCGCCAGCGCGGCGCGGCCCTTGGCCCGTGCGGAGGCGCGGCAGGCCTGCGCCAGGCGCTCCCGCCCGGCGGATCCGCGGGTGCGGCGCCGGTGGCCGCGCGGGCCCCCCGGGCCTCCGGGGGCGGAGCGGGGGGGGCTCCGGCCGCCTCTGCCACCCCCGCGGGCGCAGGGCGCGCCGGCCGGAGCCGGGCCCCGCGGGCCCCGCCGAGCCGCCCGCGCAGGGCGAGCAGGGCCTCAGCCGCATGGAGGGCCCCGCGCCGGAGGCGCCCGCCGCCCTGGCCCGTCTAGGGCGGCCCGCGGGGCTCGTCCCTCCTCCTCCTCCGCCGAGCGGGGCCGCGGCCGCGCCCGGGCGCGCCGAGGAGCGGGAGCGGGGCTGCTGCACCACAGGAGGAGCCGGCCCAGGTGAGGAACGCGCAGCGGGCGCCGAACGTTTCACCCGCCCCCCGCGCCTGGGTGCTGGGCTCGGGACACGGCACAAACCTCCTCCTCGTCCAACCCCCCACCAAGAGCGAGATGCGGCCCCAGTCCTGACTTGTGTGGTCCTCGTTGCTTTGGTATTTTAGGGTTTTTTTTAAATGGGCTCGTCTGTGGGTTTTTTGAGGTCGTGTGTTTTGTAATTCAGCAGAATTACGTGGAAAAATAGGTTATTATGGTGGAAACTGATAGACCTCTCGGTGGTGCCCCGCGACAGTACAAGAAGCACTGGAAACACGAAAAGTTCCACCTCAGCACGAGGAGGAGCTTCTTTATGCCGAGGAAGAGCATGGAAGAGCTGCCCAGGAAGGGCGGGGAGTCTCCCCCTCTGGAGACATTCCAAAAACACCTGGACGCGTCTCTGTGTCACCTGCTCCAGGTGACCTTGCCTTGGACTGGATGGTTTCCAGAGGGCCCTCCCAACCCCAGCGATTCTGGGATTCCCTGAAACCATATGGAAACATCTGGAAGCTGCATACATTTGATGGGAAGTGTGTGGTTGAAGTTCAGTGCTCTGAGTAGCTAGTCTAAGACTAGTCTAAGATTAGTTTTCTTATGTAGTTTGGGTCCCTGAGCAAAGATGTCCACCCTAACACAATGTCTGATGTTCTTCCAGAGATAATTCTCTCAGTTGTGCTGTGGGAAAGGAAGACCCAGGCTGTGGATGTGGAACAGGAAGATGTTCCACACTCCATTGCAGAGGGCTCAGGCTGCATAGTCGGGAAGAACACAAGGAGAGCTCCTTTAAGCCTTGCTGGATAAGAAACATTTACACTATGATTTCACACTTAGTGTATTTATCAGTGAGAGACTGTAGTACAGATGCAAATATGAGTTTAAAAATCAAGAGGTGTTTAGCAAAGTAAAGGTTGAAAATCAGTTTAAAGTCTGATTATGGTACTTGAAGTTCCGTAAAGCTTAATCATAAGTTGGTTTTTCCATGTAACTTTTTTTTAGGAAATAAGCTTTAAGTAGGAAGCAGTTTCTGCTTATTTTTTTAAGTTTCTTTTAACTAGGGAAGTGGAGAGGGCAATACTGTGAGTTCTTGTTGCCTTCTCAGCAGTATAATCTTTTTTCTGCATTTGTCCTCCTGAGAAAAAATAGTTTCTTCTGGTTATAAACCTAGTCTGCTAAATATGGATTAGTTAGAGTTCAAGAGGAATGTTTGTCTCCATGTAAATAGATTTTTAAAGTGGGGATTTTTGTGTTTTTTAAAAACCCTGAACAGTTCTGTCAAAGTTATAACAGAATCATAGAATCACAGCATGGTTTGGGTTGGAAGGGACCGTGGGCAGGGACAGTTTCTACAGTTTCTCCCTGATTTTGATGTCTTGTTTCTTTTAGGAAGAAAATGAAAATATTTTCTGAGTCTCATAAAACTGTTTTTGTGGTGGATCACTGCCCCTACATGGCAGAATCATGCAGGCAACACGTTGAATTCGACATGTTAGTGAAGAACAGGACACAGGGAATTATCCCTCTGGCACCCATCTCCAAGTCCCTATGGACCTGCTCTGTGGAATCATCCATGGAGTACTGTAGAATAATGTATGATATCTTCCCCTTCAAGAAACTGGTAAGTTCTTCCAGCCTTCTTGATGGTATGAGGAATATTTTTCTTTTATATTTAAGTGTTTTAAAATCATTAACTGTTGGTTAGATTGAAATATGAAATATAATTTATTATTTAAAATTTCTTTCTGCTGCTGTTATGCTTTACAGCACTTAAGTTGGTTTTAGTAATATATGAATCCTATAACATATTTAATTTTATAACTTAACACAAGAGATGAAGAGGGGCTTTAGGGCAACTTAGAGATTTATTCCCTTGTTGTCCTGAGCTGTAACTTTACAAAAGCTTGTGAGGTATTGCTTCAAACTGAATTTTGTTGCTAGACACACTTAGTAGCTCTTCATAAAGTTTATGGTGTCAACTTTGAAGGAATTCTTGGCTTGAGGAAGAGGTAGGATCACCCTGAAACTGCCAGTTTGGGAAAGTGGGAGTGCTTCCTGGCACACACAGCTCCCTGTTTTTCTAAATATGTTTTCCTAGGTGATGTTTTTTAAATCTTGTTGGATATTTACCTCATGATATACTGTGACAGTCCTTGGAGAATGATGTGCAGTATTGCAGTATTAGATTTTATTTTCTGGCTGTTCTGCTGAAAAGATTGCATAATTATTGAAATACTTAATAATCTGCAGTTCTAATTTGGTGTAGAGATTGGTTTTATGGCTTAAAAATATAAACAGAGTAAGAAGTTGTTACTCGTATTACTAAAGGGAAAACTGAACATATCAGGAGTGTGTGATTTTGGTGGTTTGTTGTGTTATTTTGAGTTTGCTTTGTCATTGCACATCTGCAGAACATCAGGAAAAAGGAGTGTAATTCATATTTGTTTGGATTTGGGGAAATAACAATATAGTATCTGTTATCTCACATGTGATTTTTTGATCCTTTCAGGTGAATTTCATTGTGAGTGATTCTGGAGCCCATGTCTTGAATTCTTGGACTCAAGAAGATCAGAACTTGCAGGAGGTATGGTTTGTAGCTGGTCTCTTGTAGGTGTAGTTCAATTGTGAAATAAATAGCAATATTTCACTATGTTTAGTATGAAATAACTCTGGTTAATTAAAATGTTGGTGGATCTGGTCTGAAATTGTTGCATAACAATTTCAAGTAGCTGCCTGTGAGCCTGGATTACTCTACAGACAGCTTTACAAAATTTAGGGTCTCTTACTATAGACTTACATCACTAATTTAATATTATTTATTTTAATATGTGTTTCTTCTGTAATTTGGTGCTACTTATTAAATTCCTTCTTTTTTTTTTAACAGTTGCACGGTAGGCAAATAAACCTGTAAGTGCATCATAATACACACACAGAAAATAAACACAAACCATGAGATGCATCTGATTTTTTTTCCCCAGCCAACAAGAACATCGATTTGGGACTTAAAAAGAAACAGCACAAAAAACACCCCACAAATAGACAGACAACAAACAAAAAACCCCAACCAACCAAAACTCCCCAAACCAAAACAGAAACAAAACCCCCAAAATCTAAACAAAAAATGAGGATATTATATTTTCAAGGCTCAGTCATCATCATGGCTGGGCTTCGCGAACAAAGATTTGGGGAGGGCTCTACCCACATTTGTTGCAAGCGCGTTGATGGCTGAAAAGGCCAATACGAGACAGGCATGTCCGATTGCAAAAGGCACAGCAGAAAGACTCCTGAGGTGGTATATTCTGCAGGGCACGATTCTTTCTGCATTGCGTTTTCTCCTCGAGAGTGACCCTGCGTGTGTTCTCAAAGGAAGCAGCAGCGTTATAGATGATGTGTCTCCAGGCCTCCTGATTGGAGGCCGGAGTAGACCAGTTATGTTGGTCAATATGGCTGAGGCTGAGATGTTGTTTCAGGGAGTCCTTGTATCTTTTCTTTGGGGCTCCTCTCTTGCGGCAGCCGGTGGCAAGTTCACTGTAGAGCAAGATCTTAGGGAGGTGGTGGTCCTACATCCTTGAGACGTGCCCTGCCCAGCCCAGCTGTGTTCTCAGCAACATGGCCTCAATACTTGTGACAGCTGCCTGTTCTAGAACAGATGTATTGGACAGATAATCTGACCAGTGGATGTTTAGGATTGTACGGAGGCAGCGTTGATGGAAGCACTCTAGGGGACACAGGTGGTGGCAGTAGATGACCCATGATTCAGATCCATATAACAGAGTAGACAGCACTATGGCTCTGTAAACACTGATCTTGGTACTTTTCTTCAGGTGTTTATTTCACCAAACTCTTTTATGAAGCTTTCCAAAAGCACTGTATGCCTTTGCTAACCTGTTGTCTATCTCTTTGTCAATCTTACCATCCAAGGAGATGAGGCTGCCTAGGTAATTAAACTGCTGAACTGATTTTAGCACTGATTGGCCAATGGTGATATGGGGATGATGGAAGACTTCCTGAGGTGCAGGTTGATGGAGAACTTCTGTCTTCTTTAAGCTGACTTCCAGCCCAAAGAGCTCAGCAGCGTCTACAAAGCAGGATCTTAAATGCTGCAGAGCTGCATCCCCATCAAGGCTCTAACAATTAATAAATTGAATTCCAGAGGTTGATTTAGGGCTAGATGTTTCCCAGAAGGCCGCCAACATACAATGCTGGTTAATTGTTTCGTTTGTTCATCTCCCGACAATATTAATTAGCGCGTTAAAGTGATGACATTCCAACTGGATGGAAAGGACATTCCGGTGCTCATTTCCATGTTTTTCACCAGCTGATGGCAGCCTTGGCAGCTGTGGGGCCCCCAAACCCCCGAGCAGACCCTGAGTGCTGCAGCATCCTGCACGGGCTGGTGGCAGCGGTGGAGGCTCTGTGCAAGATCACTGAGTACCAGCACGAGGCCCGCACCACCCTCCTGGAGAACGCGGAGCGCGTCGGGAACAGGGGCAGGATCATCTGCATCACCAACGCCAAGAGGTGCGTGGGATCGTGGCCTTCCACCCATAGAGGGTCATCTCAGACATGAATTAGGTGCCTTCTTTGCCTTATTGGAAGTGTTGTTTATGGAGGTCTGGAAATAGAGGAATGTTCAGTGGTGCTTTGAGCCAAAAGATTGATGATCCGGCATTAAAAGAAATTCCCTATCTTTTTCCAGTGATAGCCACGTTCGGATGCTGGAGGATTGTGTTCAGGAGACCATCCATGAGCATAACAAGCTGGCAGCCAACTCTGACCAGTGAGTATTGCTTTTTACACAGTTACTGTTATTGTTATTATTATTATTATTATTATTGTTAACCCGTGAGTATTGCTTTTTACACACTTTTATTATTATTCTTGTTATTGTTACTGATATTATTTTGCTTTTTACACACTTATTATCAATAGTATTATCATCTTTATTATTGTAATAACCAATATAACCATCAATTTCTATTAATATTATCAATATTTGTTTATTATTGGTTTTCTTGTCTAAAAATATATATTTAATATATATTGATGTACTATAAATGGATAGTAATCTACATCTATTATATTATATATTTTGGGGCTTAAAATATTAAAATATACTTCTATAAATATATTTAGAATACTTTTATATGTATACAGTAATATAATAAATATATAATAATGTAAATATATTGAAATATAATTTATATAAGTATGTTAAAATCTATTTATATAAACATATTTATATATAATATATAAGTATGTTAAAATATATATAAGTAATCTATAATATAAAATACATATTAATGCTGTAATATTAATAAATACGTCAAGATACTACTAAAATAAATATTATAATATTATTATTATTGCTTATTATTACTTACTGTTATTTTATTAAGAGAAGCTTAATTGAGTTTCTCTCTGCACATGCCTGGCATATCCTCTCTGAAATGTGGATGTATTTTTTTAATAAAACTTACTCTAATGAGCTGTTTGAAAGAGTCTGTTAAATAGAAGGTGGTAAATCGTGATATTGTATAAACATTCTCTTTCCAGTGTCATCCTTTATCCTCACAGGACAGGTTTTCTTTAGCTTGTTACCTTCTCCATCTTGCCCTAAGAGGAGTCACATAACAGTGCCTCGTTAAATCCTGTGTGTTTCTCAGCAGTAATTCATCTAATGCATCTTTTTCTTGATAATGCTGTGATATTTTTACATTCATCTTTCTTTGACTCTAACAACTAACTTCTTTAAAACTAGTTTTTAATTTCAAAATCACTGTATTGCCTTGTAAAGTGTACAGTAGCTTGAGATCCTATTCCTGGTTACACCTCAGGCACTTGAATAGCAGGAGCAGGAGTCTCCTGTGTTTTCCTGCTGCAGTTGCAGTTTCATGGATGTATAAAGGATTTGTCCAGGGAATCAGGTTCTGAGTCCACTATAAAGACAGAAAAATGGTCTCATTCCTGTAGGTAGAGATGTGAAACAGTGTCTTGATCTTTGAGCCACATTACGATATAAGCATATATCCAATAACAACAACAACAAAACAACAATAACAATAATAATAATAATAGTAGTAATAGTAATAATCCTATAATTATATATACCCTATTATAATAATAATACATATCTATGTATTATTTGGGTAGTTGTTTTCATGGTTATGGAATCCCCTTATTAATACCCACACTTGGAGGCATAAATCCTCTGTAGTGTCACTTTTTAGCTGGGTAAAGCCGAACAAGGTTGCACCAGTGATATGTCCAAAAAGAAATGCAGTGCTGTACCATCTGAAGAGCCACAAATGTTATGTTTTTATTTTTGTTCTGATAAAAGCTTATTTGGAAGTCTTTGCCTTTGGAAATAATTAGTGTAACCTCGTTTCTACAGGATGCTTTCAGAAACACCGTGTTGTTAATATATATTTATAATTCTGTGTTATAGAAATCAAAATGGATTCAATTTCTAGGAGATAGTAGGCTAAACAAAATGTTTTTATTTTTCAGTCTAATGCAGATTCAGAAATGTGAACTGGTGTTAATCCACACATACCCAGTTGGAGAAGACAGCCTGGTTTCAGATCGTCCTAAAAAAGAGGTGAGGAGCTAAAAAAGAGAAAACTTAACCAAATATTAACCATGTCAGACTTTGTGCAAATTATTGTTAGTTGTTCAGCAGCAAAACCATGTGTGGTGGTTGTTGGAAACCATGTACATACAAAATATTTAGCAATGTATTCATCAATTGCTCTGCATTTTACTGTGCTGTCTGTAAGAATGAAAAAAGGCACAAGAAAATAGTCTTCTCAACACAAAAGGCATCTAGTCCTGCATATTATTTAATAAATAAAAAGGACTGTAACAGCTGCCTTCCTGACATTCTTTTCTGCAAAACTCTGCTGTAGTTGTGCTAAAGAAAAAAGTGAACAGAAGAGAATAAATTGAATTCTAATTCCCTTTGTAAGGCAGTTCACTGGGTTTGGTTTTTGGGATTTTTTTTTTTTTGGTTGATTGGGATTTTTGTGGGGTTTTTTTGATTATTGCTACTGGGTTTGGGGATTTTTGGGGGGGTTTGATTGGAGTTTTTGGTGGTTTTTTGTTATTATTTTTTGTTTTGGTTTGATTTGGGGTTTCTTATTGTTTTTGTGTTTTGATTTGATTTTTGGGTTTTTTTTTGGTGTGCTAGTTTTGGGGCTTTTGTTTGGTTTTTTTGTTTTGATTTTGTTTGGTGGTGTTTTGTTTTGGTTTTGTTTGGTTTGTTGCTGGGTTTTGTTGTTTGGGGTTTTTTTGTGTGGTGGTTTTTTTTTTGTGTTTGGTTGGGGGATTTTTTTGTAGTTGTTTTTTTTTTAAGCCCCAAACCAATGTTCTTTTTGGCTGAAGAAAAATCAGATACATCTCAAGGCTTCTGTTTATTTTCCACGTGTATATATGATGCACTGACAGTCCTTATAAAATTACTTTGCTCCTGTTACTCAGTAGTTAAAAGAAAGAAAAACTCTTCCTATTAACAATTAATGACCCAGATTTTTTTAACACTCTTGAATTTTTTTTCTACCATTTGTAGTAATTGCAATTGTAGCAAGTGGCATAACCTTCAGATTCTGAATTAGATGTAATTTGTGCTTCTTCCTTGTTGTTTCCCTTTGCTGTGGGTTTTTTGGATGGTAGTTTTTCCCCCTTAAACTTAGCAGCGTAAATACTTGTTTTATGAATTTTGAATGAACTGTTCCATGATATTAGAGCCTAATCCATGAATTCTATGTGTCCCTTTGTTTCAGCTCTCACCTGTCCTGACCAGTGAAGTGCACAGTGTCCGTGCAGGGAGGCATTTGGCCACAAAATTGAATCTTTTAGTGCAACAACACTTTGATTTGGCTTCAACCACCATCACAAACATCCCCATGAAGGTAATATTGTGTCTACAGCTTTGTGTGAACTTGCTGCATCACTTCTAAATTTGTTTGAAAACTTTTTGATGTTTATTTTAATTGATTTTTTACATTGTTTTTCTCTCCATATCATATTTTTTTTTTTTTTTTTTTTTTTTTTTTTTTTTAAATTTTATTTTTTTTTTATTTTATTTTACTAGCCCACATTCAATGTCTGTGACCAGGTTAGTAAAAATCAAGAAGGGGGAAATAAAAAAAAAAGTAAAGAAGGATCACAGAACAAAGAAGTTGTATTGCTGAATCTCAATTTTTGATGTAGCAATACAAGCGTTATTTCAGTTCTGTTTGTATTACTTTATATAAATATATAATCTTATTTATCTCAGATTAATTTGTCTGTGATTCTTTTCTCTTTTTCTGGTTGTGTTTAGATATTCTTGACCCTTGTGCATTATAGTGGCATAGTGAGTCTCTTTTTCCTCTGTTTCATTACCATGCCCACCCAACATAAAGGTGTTTGTAACTGAGAGCTGGGTTTTGACTAAGGGTTTCCCAGTAGGTTTTCTAGTTTGAAGATCCATGAACAAGAAACTGGGACAGGATATCGCTGGTTAAGAAACGTATTCAATTAAATCTTTTGGTAGAAGTTGTTTATGTCCCTGTTTTAATATATTTTGCAACTGAGAATGTCAAGGATTAAGTTTACAGTCATTTTCTGATCAGGCAGCAAGAGAAATTTGAAACAGAAGTGTCAGTATTCAAACAAACAAAAAGGGCAGGGGCCCGTTACTTCCATGATTTAAAAAATCCATTACCTTCTGATACAGTCAATCAGCAATTGCATCTTTGAAAACTAGCAGTATTGTATGGATTTTACAAGTTAAAACATGATATTAAAATTATTTTCACAGCTTTAATGAAACTTTGAGCATGGGTCGTGGCATCAATGTGACTTAAGTTTGCAAATACCTTGTCTGAAACTTTCTGACCTATGTGCTGCTGTTATGCCTCTCCCTTCTGCCTTTGTCCTTATAGTGATAGACTGTGTTGGGTTTTCTGTGGTTTTTTTCTCTCTTTTTTTTTTTTTTTAATTTTTGTTTTTAAACTTGGAATAAATTACCAGACTTACTGTTCTGTTTTTGCTAGTCCTCTGTGGCTGTCTAAAGATGCAGTGTCCTCTTTGCAGAACGACATTGTGAAATTATCAAAGTGTAAGGAGGTGCACTCTTAGATCTTCTAAGAGGAAGGAAATGATAGTAAGTTCAAAGTGTGGTTTTTGGGTTGGATTCTTAAGATGTTTAATTATGAAAAGTAATTGTCACTGCCCTGCAGCGACTATTTGTTGCTCAGACAGTTGTAACTGTTGGTGGTATCCAACATATTGTAGTTTTCCTTCCCTGATTTAAATAAAGCCTAATTTTTATCTCTTTTACACTATGCAACTGGTCATGAAACCTGTAAAAAGAGAAAGAGGGTTCCAAAAAAAAAGAGAAAAAGCAGGTGGCTGCACCTTTAAACAACTCAGAGAGCAGTTTCCTCAGCGTTGCAATCCCATTGTTGTCTGAGGCACGTTGGAGACTTTTTCTGTTTCTTTCTGGAATGAAAGGTAAATGTAGAATGATTCATTTCTGAAAATGGTGGCCTTTAGCCAAAGTAATTATATTCCTTCTTTCTGCCTTTCTGTTTTAAAGGAAGAACAGCATGCTAATACATCAGCCAACTATGATGTGGAGCTGCTTCATCACAAAGAGGCACATGTTGACTTCTTAAAGAGTGGTGAGTAGAAATAGGCCTCCAAAGGTGGCTTTAAATCAGCTAGCTGGAATTATTCACAAAGAAAGGTTGTGAGCTTCAAATTCATGGAAATTTCAGGTTAGAGGAGCAGATTCTTCAGTTCCTTGCAACCCAAAAGACTTCCCTTGTAATGATGGCATTGGAGTTTTACTCATTATTAGCGTGTTTTAATACAGTAATAAGGATATGGCAGTGAAAAAACAGGTCACTTTCACATATGTTCAGGATATTTCTGTGAGATTTAAAATACCTCCTATTTTCTTTCTGAATTTGGAATTATTACCCAGTGTTCCTCTGCAGTGAGTTTTTAATAACTCGAGGTTAGAAAAACACGACACTAAGCCTTATGCAAAATTATTTTGTAGAGGAAACAGTACTTGATGTAAAATTTTGTTAATAAATCAGATTGGAACTTCTGTATTAGTGGAATTAAAAGTCCTATGGTCCATAAATAGCCATTTTGGGAGAGCTAGTGCCTTATTTCCTTGTGAGGGGATTACCATTACTTTGAGGAAAAGGAAGGTACTCCTCTGTCATCTGTCCCCCATATTTTAGTAGAGTGTAGGATTAAAGACTGGTGGAAAAGAATATAGTGTCACAGTAACGAATTGGGACTCACCTGAATTTGTATTAAGATGTCGAAAGCTTAAAGTTTTATTGGAAGGACTCAGTAGTTTTATAATAACTTTTGCAGATTAATAAGCACATCAAACTAATCTTTCATGTGTAAATGTCTGATATGAAACAAAACTTACTTGTAAGATTAGACTCTACCCTGCCCACTTTGTTGCTGGCCCAACCCAGCGGTGTTGCCTGGTGATCTCTGTGTTTTTCCTTCCAAATATTGTGGATTTGGGCATCTTCAGGGACTGTGTGATTCTGAAACTTCATGCAGAACTCAGTTAATTCTTTCCTGAGACAATATGAGCCAAAGATCATGAAGACTCTTAAAGCTCACTAGAAGAAATGTAGTTTAATGTAAAAGAGTATTGATAATATCTGGTTTAAGGCCCTCTGCTGGCTTTTGCAGGACCAGTTACCAGTGAGACCCTGTATGAAGGGATTTTAATAATAAAACGTCTGGTCAGTATATGCCCATGTTATATGTATTTTATACCTTAAAAGTTCAGAGTTGTTTTGCTGTAGTAAAGAAAATGTGGTTGATCACCCCCTTTTTCTGCCTTTCTCTGCAGGTGATAATCATGTGGGTGGCAATAGCAGAGAAGGCACTTTTAAGGAAACTGTTACATTGAAATGGTGCACCCCTCGGACAAACAGTGTGGGTAGGTAGCATGGAACCTTCCAGAGCTGGTTTTAAGCTGGTGTTGAGCACTGTCCCCTCTGTGCACTGCTGATAACCTGCACAAGGAGGGGATTTGCTCCTTGCTTTTACCTCTGGCTCTATAAGCTCTGAGCACACCCTGCTTTACTAATGGTTGTACTCGTTTGGGTATGAGGTGAGAGAGGTGCAATGCTTTTATTGCTTTGATTTTTAATTTGCTCTGAAGTATCATGAAATTGTTCCTTAACTAAAATTATTTACCCCTCCCACAGGGCCTCATCAGTTCCACAGTGGTTTTTTATCATAGTGGTTTTGAGATGTTGAATTCTTTTCAATTTTAATTATTGTTTTGGGGGTGTGGGATTAGAGTACTGTCTGTACTATAAAAGGTTTATAAGGAAATTAAGTGTATCCAATGCTACTATCAGTAGACTAGTCCCTCTGTATTACTTTCTGAGTAAGGGAGAGATCTCTACCCAAGTCTGAGTACAGGAGGGAAAGGGAATTCCTGAGGTAACACAGGAATCCCCTGGAGACTATTAGCAATAAAGGTTGACTCATTGAGCCAGTAAGTCAAAAATACAGATAAGAGAAATACAGACTATACATTGAAATATTTCAAGAGATAAAGAGCTGAGGTTCCTGTTGGAAGCAGGGCTTGGGAATGTCTTGGGGTCTCAGAGCTGAGGGGGCTTGGGAATCCTCCCAGTGAACCATTGCAAGGAGATAGTGAAGGGAGTAGGCTTTGAGATTGAGAGACATCCAGACCTTTTAGTTCTGCTGGTTGTGAACTAACTTCCTCCTCTTCCTTCCTTTTATTTTGTGGATTGTTTTTCCTGTCTGTGGAATTGCACTCAACCTCTCTGCTCATTTCTGTTTTTCAGAGCTGCACTATTGCACTGGAGCATACAGAATTTCACCAGTAGATGTAAATAGCAGACCTTCTTCATGCCTTACAAACTTCCTTCTCAATGGTAAATTTGTGTGCTTGGCTAATTATTTAATGTTTTAATTTTCAATACTGCAATTAGAGTACTTAGCACATTTTGGGTTGTGTATCACTAAATGTCTACATACTGTAAAAATATCAAGTTTATTGTAACATGTCCTATAAATAAGAGAAGAAAGTTGTTAAATATCCTCAAAGGTGAATGGAATTGTTTTGAAACTTCAAGATGGGAGAAAAGATGTAAAGAAGGAACAAGTATTAAAATCAATGTTTATATGTTTGCAAGCAAAATTGCATTACAAACATCCTTTCAATGGAATATTTTCTTCAGTCAAGTCATTTGAATGTCTAAATGTGCAGTGGTTTCATTAAAAAGTATTTTCATGCATTTTTCTCTAAAGATTCTATACTGAAAAAGTACTTTTGATTAACAAAAATTGTTAGAACCAAAATTAATAGCATATTTCAGATATTTTTGCTACTTTTACTCCCTCATAACAAGCAACTTATTTGAAGAATGCGCCCTTTTATGCATAGTTTGTTTTACTGGAAACAAGGCAAAGGAAGTTTTATTCCTCTGTCTCCAAGAAACTACATCCATTTCAAGCACTAAGAACAGGTATCAACTGGTGCCTTTACACCCAAGTGGTTATTTTATTACTTCTTGGAAGTTGGTTTTAATGAGGATGTTTCTGCAGTAGAGCCGTCTCATATTTATTTATGTAGTTTTAATTAACAATTGCAGCAGGCAGTAACTAATAAAACCGATCCCATTCCCAACAGGTCGTTCAGTTTTGTTGGAACAGCCACGCAAGTCTGGCTCCAAAGTCATAAGTCACATGCTCAGCAGCCATGGAGGGGAAATATTTTTGCATGTTTTAAGCAGCTCCAGGTCAATTCTAGAAGATCCCCCATCAATTAGTGAAGGGTGTGGTGGAAGAGTCACTGACTACAGGATTACAGTAAGATCCTTTAGGTTTTTTTTCTTCTGAACTGTTGCTCCTCTTCTGCATCACAGTAGATGTGTGAAGGAAGTGTTGGTGCATTTTCTGGAGAACTGGAGTGGATTACATGGCCAAACTTTCTTTGTACTAGTATTTAATACAAAATAGTACATCTGCTTGTTCTGCTTCATAAAATGCTTGCTGTGTCAAAGAAGTACTTGCCTCCTTATGCACTATGAGTGTTTAAATTTGTTCTGGGTCTAGAGTAACATTTTTCTTGGTAAATTTTTTCTGTGGGTGGGATACACATAGGACTATCTCCCAGTTATTGTCAGAAGGATAGATTGCACAGGAATGGTTTGTACAATAAATAGAAAAGATGAAGTTGTCAGCTTTGAACCCTGGTATGGAGCAGACAATCAACTGGCATTAATTTTGCATTTCCTTTATTTTTTTCAACATATCCTTTGTATCTCTTGTAAACCAACAGAATGGCCTCTGGAAAAATATGGTATAACTCTTACCATACATGAAATACCTTGCCGATCCAGAAGGCCTCCTCCTGGATTTTTAACCCATGTTTCTATACCACTATTTTTATGTTCACCACGTGAAAGCTGGAAAAGGGCTCAGGTTGGCAGGGCCAGGGAGAGCAGAGGGGGTGGTGCAGGTTAGTGATAAGCCCATTCAGTGAAAGTTCCTGTGTTAGAGAAATGCCTAATTGTATCTTGTTTGGTTATCATTAGGATTTTGGTGAATTTATGAGGGAAAACCGATTAACTCCTT
The DNA here is from genome assembly GCF_001715985.3 of Manacus vitellinus. Lineage (NCBI taxonomy): Eukaryota > Metazoa > Chordata > Aves > Passeriformes > Pipridae > Manacus > Manacus vitellinus. Next base: position 2,580,715 of record NW_021940729.1, on the reverse strand, counting down.
TTCTAGAGCCCAGATATAAGATCGATGGAAGTCTTGAAATTCCATTGGAACGTGCAAAAGATCAGTTAGAGAAACACACTCGTTACTGGCCTATGATTATTTCTCAGACCACCATCTTCAATATGCAAGCTGTAAGTAATCTTTTGTTCTCTTCTAGATTAAGTTCCACCTTGCCACTTGATGAATTATTAACTCTGTTGTTATGATAAATCACCACAAAATCAGTTTATTTTCACTGATGTACTCTGTATTTAATGCAGTAGATTATTGGGATGCCATCTAAATGGGGTGGAATTTTTGAGCTGGGTAAAGAAAACACACATCTGTTTATACCTGCTCAGAGTTATTGCTAAATTTAGGATAAGAGGATGGGATTTTGTTGTGTGTTCTGTGGTTCCATTGCCTTTCATTTACACACAGATTGTCTCATTGGCTTCTCTTTTGTCTTGCAGGTGGTGCCATTGGCCAGTGTGATTGTAAAGGAGGCAATGACTGATGAGGATGTTCTGAACTGTCAAAAAACAATTTACAATTTGGTCGACATGGAGAGGAAAAATGATCCACTGCCCATTTCAACTGTTGGTACCAGAGGAAAGGGGCCAAAAAGGTGACATGCATCTCTCTCTTTGTTCATGCTGGACTTCTGTCAGAAATACTTTAATGTTTTCATACCAAATTTTCAAAATATAGCCAGAAATAATGTATAGTAAACTTAAATGTTGTATATGCTGTGAATCCTTTACCTGTCTCATTGAAGGGCTGTGTTAGGGAAAAGAACTCCATCAATTTATTACCCAAGAATTTTAAGTGTGCTAAAAAATATGAATGCAGAGATCGTCATTGTGATTGATACAAGTTGGACAGTCAAAGTGGAATCATTTCCAATTAATAAAAAGGAAAACTTAAGCATTTTATAAATGAACGATGCTTTCAAATTGGGATATATTAGAATAGTCAAATCCTTTTGAAACAGTTACTTAAAATATGGGATGCTTCTTTAAAACAAGTATAGAATATCCTGATATCTCAGTCATTGTGATGTGTGTGTTGTGTTTCCAAGAACTGGCTGAAAAGACATTAAGATACAGATTTTCCTACAGGACTGGAAGTTATTTACAGTAGTGTGGTGCAATTCCTTCTTATTTCTTAATCCACAGAATTTAATAATAATTAATTTGCACGTCAGTACATGACATTGCATAGTTAGCAAGTGCCTTTTGGCAGTGAGAGCTTGTGAAAAATGTGATGTGTCAGTGGACATAAGTCATTTCAACTTAAACTTGGTTCCAGGTGTTAATTGGGAAATGTGGAATGCAGTGTACAGGTGGACAGACCTCCAGTACAGGAGGACAGGGAATCTATTTGGAGTTATTTTTGATTTTGGAGGTTCTTTCTTTGTTTCTTAAGGTCTACTTTTTATTTAGTGGTTTAGTGATTCACGAAATCCTGACTGTTTCTTTTTCCTGGCCTTTCTCAGGGATGAGCAATACCGGATCATGTGGAATGAGCTGGAGACCCTGGTTCGAGCACACATAAACAACTCTGACAAGCACCAGCGGGTCCTGGAGTGCCTGATGGCCTGCAGGAGCAAACCCCCTGAGGAAGAGGAGCGCAAGAAACGGGGCAGGAAGAGGGAAGACAAGGAGGACAAGTCAGAGAAGTTGGGCAAAGACTATGAGTCAGATAAACCATGGCAAGAATCAGAGAGGTGCGTTTTCCAAAGTGAAATAAAATTGGAACATAATAATTCTTGTTGTTTTGGATCAGTAAATATTAGCAGGCTTGGGAAATGGGCACCTTATTACAGCACCTGCTTAGTGGACTTCTCGAATTCCCATTTTTACAAGCAGTGTGGTTCTTGGACCAGTTGTTGCCCACTTTACAGGGACTTTAGCTTGAGAGGTCGCTGCTCTTGGGTTTTATTGTAACCATATCACCTATTAGACATTAAACTGCTTTATAGAAATACAGAGCATGGCTTAAAACTCAGACAGTTATCTTCTTTTAAGGTCTAGATAGTTTAGTGTTTAGGTAGATCAACAATTTGGATTGATTTGACTCTTCAGTTGAACGTCAGGATTAATGTCCATGTACCTACCATCTCTAATTCATGTTGCTGTTTGAGCTTGTCTGAGTGTTAAGGATCTATCAGTCTGTTCTGGTTTTCTTCTTTCAAACTATTCTAAAGAGATCAAAAAGCTTAATTTGCATGTGTTTTGTGCATGCTGTGATCATTTCAGATAGGAGGACCTTTTCACCTTTATTGTCACTATGGCTGAGACCCTTCATGCCTTTCTGTGCTTGATCAAATCCATTCCTACCACTGCATTTAGTTTCAAATGTGGAACAAAAATGGGGACTAGGATAAAAGGGGTTTGCTATAGAATGGGTCTGAATTCACCTGGAAAAGGTAACAGGAAATTGTGTGGTGGTTTTGTATGTTCATTGTTACTTGGTCTTTCCTTCAGAATTCAGACTGATCAACTGTCTCAACAACTACAGTATAAATACTGCTAACTGAAGTGAAATTTTATTTTAAGATCCTTCCCTTTACAAAAGGCTTTATCCAGAAGATTATTTGGCTAGTCTTCCCTATTGTTTTTCACCCATTCCAAGGGGTCAAAGGAAATTTTGTTATGGTATGGGCTCTGAACTATTTTGTGAAGTACAGAATGGTATTAAGAATTATGTTCTGCTATTTTTCTTCACTCTTCTCCTTCCCTCTCCAAAAGGTTAAAAGGTCTTTTGGATCGGGAGAAAGAAGAACTGGCAGAAACTGAGGTTATCAAAGATTCCCCTGATTCTCCTGAGCCCCCCAACAAAAAGCCTCTTATTACAATGGATGAAATGCCCACAGTTGAAAAGGCAAAAGGTAAACCAGAAGAACTGCAGCATTTATTATTATTTCTTTTAAAGATAGATGTTATTGCATCACTCTGTATTTTCTAAAGGAGTGAGGTGAATCGTTTTTGAGTTGAAGCTAAGTCAGTGAAGATAATTTTTGATGTTGAGATTCTGCATTTAAAGAAGAGTCCTCCTCATGTGGAACAACTCCTCAGTTGTTATCACTTTGCATATTTTGTGTTTATTCAGCCTCTTTTATAAGGCTGTTTAATATTAGTGGTTTTGACATGTACTACCACAGTCTGTAATTCTTTTAAGCCATTATAATGGTTTAAGAATTCAGAAATTAGATCACTTAGACTCTTTTTACTTGGAATTTTAGGACCAATGTCCTTGCTGTCCTTATGGAGCAACAGAATTAACACTGCCAACTCTAGGAAACACCAGGAATTTATTGGTCGTTTGAACTCTGTCAACAACAAAGCTGAGCTGTATCAACATCTGAAAGAGGAAAATGGGTTTGTATCAGTAAATAAAGCACTATAGCTGGTGTCAGTGTGGAGGAACACTTCAGTTTACAGCATTAGAGACTGTTCTTCTGAGGATTAAAATGTATAAATACATTTCTTTGCCTTTAGTGTTGATGGAGAGCTACAAAACAACCTCCTCTTTAGTCACTAAGGTGATGGTAGTCAAGGGTCAGTGTGAGAGGGGTGAAAAGTGGTGAAGTCCTTGAAACAAACTGCCAAGGGTCAAGTTTTCCAAATGGATTCCCTAGTCACATGAATGTTCTCCAGACATAGGAATATTTTGTCTTTTGGTGAGGTTGATAGTGGATAGCTTTTCACAATTGTTGCTGGAATGTTCCTGTGCAGAAACCTCTGTGATGGCTGCTCAGAGAATTAGGAGGAGGAGATAAGATAGTTGGGGCAGGGGAAGACAGGATGGTCAGTGATGGAAAAACTAGTTATGAAAGTCTTTAAGTCTGATAGGTTTTTTCTGAAGCTGTTTATCACATTTCCAATAACAAGCCTCACCACTTGTTTTGCATTTCAGAATGGAAACGACAGAAAATGGAAAAGCGGGCCGGCAGTGATGGCTCATTCTGTTCCTTTGGACAAAACTTGGCCAAATCCTAGAAATATTTAATGCTGGAATTGCTCTTGGTACTGTTTGAATACAATTGTATAGCTCTGGTTGAATTGGTTTTTACATTTTTTCTATTCCTATTTTTGCTATGAAATACGAAATCTGCATATCACGTGAAACGAGCTGTGTGCGAACAGGAGCTGTCCTGAAGCATTCCCAGTTGTGCTTTGGGATGAAGAAAATCCCTGCTCCCATGGACTAAATCAAGTAATCCAAAATGTTAGTCAGCTTAAAGTCCTTTCCCAGAAGTACTGGTTAATATTTCCAAATCAGTGATGGTTTAAAAAAATATTTGAGTAATTTGTAATAAGCTGATAACATTGTTAATTTTGGTTCATGAAAACTTTTATTTATATGAAACTTCCTCAGGAGCCCAGAATTATGGAAAAGACCTCACACTGAGTTACTGAGCTGAGAAAATGCCAGTCTTGGTTTGCAATTAAGGAGTGGGAGGGTGAGGGGTTTTACAGATAAAAACTGTTGGTTTTAAAAACTGTTGACTTTTAAAAATTGAATGGAAATGGTCTTTAGAAAGCAAAGCCTTTCAGGTTGTTGTGTTGGAGTTAAGGCTTTGTAAGCAGAAGTAAAATAAATTTTTTGCTAATAATTATTTTTCTGATGGAGTGTGCTCTCTAAGACACTGGTGGTTGTAGGTCTGAGCTCTTTGAAGAGACTTAGTCTGAATATTAATGGCTGTGCAATAACAAAGTAGGTGATCTATCTTCAGTTTCTTTGAGTAGAGCCTCTTTTTCTCTTACTGGAGAGTAAAATTCTCAACTGGGAGAACTTGCTGTGATCTAATCCTTTCTGAGCTCTCCAAGTGCCTCAGCCTTCCTCTCATCTGCATCTGGCTCCTGTAAGCAACTGAAGCTCTCACAGATTCGCTATATCACAGTTTAAGTTGATTTAAGGCCCATCTTTGTGAGTTTCTCTGAAACTAAATCAATATATTTGAATTTTTTTTGCCTGAAACTTTAATGATGCATAGACCTGAACACAAATATCATGCAGCTGTTCTTTGCTTACATCAGTAGCTGAGTCCTTTGTTCAGCTGTTCTTGACTAATTTCAAGGTGATTATTTAGCCTCTGTGATGCAGACGTGTTTTCTGCTGAATGATTTCTGGACCATTTTTACAGAGTGATGAAATAGTACTTGCATGGTAGTACTTTTGGTCGCATTCTAAAGCTTATGTAGCTTTTACAGAAGCATTGTGTCATTTTTGGAGATCCTGGTCTGAAGACTTTTATTCCTTTGATTTTCACTACTTTATTGAAAGTAGGATGTGCTGGACCACCACATTTCTTTATATCCAGTGTCAAATGTTTTGATGGAGAAAACTACCATGGAATTATTGTTTCTCTTAAGTTTCTGGGTTGTTTTAACCTGCTGTTAAAATATATATTTGTTTAGCTTGTTTCCTAACTCCATTTTCCACTTTTGAAGCATCTGCCAGGTCAGACTGTTCAGTGATTAAATGAGCAGGGGGTGACTGTGTGTTCGTATTTTACAGACTTGAAAAGTCTTACAGGGATATGAGATACTACAAGGGCTGATGTTTCCTGCAGTAATCTTTTGGATTTATATTTTACCACTCTTATGTCTATGGACTACAGGTGCAGGGAAGATTTTACCAGTTCTAAAAGAGTGTACACGTTAAAATCAGGATTTGTGGATTAAGTAGTTTAATCGTAGTTATGTAATTGCAAAATGTATTTCATAATTAAATTATGGATTACATTTTGTATGTGTCAATATGTTAAACTGGAAGGATTTAAAAATATTTGAAAAGCTTTTAGAAATTCTTTTACAGAATTTTAGAGATTCTCTTCCCTGTGGCCCTTGAAGGGGTGGAATTGGACAATAGAGTGAGTTTTACACCTGTAACTTTAAAATGTAGCTTAAAAAGTACATTACACCCAATTCTGTAACAGGAAGAGTTGTGTTAAGTAGCTACCAACTGCTTATGTGAGTAATAAGGACAGAACCTTCTAGTACAAATTGTCCTTTTTTTGTAGATTTTGCTCTTAATGTCATTTAAAAGTTCCTCACTTGAGCCTCTGGCTGTTGCTGTGGCTGTGGTAGGTGGTCACGCCCTCCCCATAGGGGGGAGGGAGTTGGTATTTTGGTGGCTGGAAGGGTGGTGTGATGTGGGGGAGTGGGATTGCCCTGGGACACTGATTTAGGGAGGTGAGTGGTGCCCCAGGTGGGATCCATAGTGGAGGTGGAGCTGAAGCCCTGCACTCATGGACGGGGGCTTTGCGGGGTTTCAGGACATCCAGTTCCACGTCAGCATGGCCTAACTGGGAGCTCCTCTGGAACAGCACCATCTGGGATCCAGGAATTCTCCTGAGACACCTGCAAAGCCAGCAAACCAGGATTACCAGGACCACTCCAAGAGTGGCACAAAGACTGCTGAGTAAGGCAGGTGGGGTCTCCCTAATCGTGGAGTCATTCCTGGCTTGAAGTGTAGGCCCATGGAATGGCCTTGTGGTGGCAGAGCAGAGATCGCTGTAGAAAATGCTGAAAATCACATCAATCTTGTATTCTGGCAGCATTGCCTGGACAAAGCGTGGGCTGATGGACCCACCTGGCACCCCTAATTTCTCCAGTGCTCCCTGGATCTCATCCCTGGTGCACCAGGATCCGTTGGCACGTGCGCACAGTGAGCTGTTGTACCAGGAGATGACCGTGGAGCCAGGCTGGAGAGCTGTCACCACGATATCCCTGGAGCTGCTGGAGTTCAGATACAGGGAGAGCTTCTCCAGGAACAAACTGACCCTGTTCCTCTCCCTCAGGAAAGAGCAGTAGCTGTTCTTTGTCCGGACAGTGTAAACATGGCACGGTACCTTGGTGGGCTTGAGCAACTCGATGGTGAAGGACTCGCAGGCTGTCAGCCCTCCTGAATCTGTGGCAGACAGCACAAACTCCTGAGGGGAATACTGGAAGTCAACATCCAGGGGATAGCCATGCATGGTCTGCTGGGAGATGTTGAACTGCAGCCAGCTCTCCAATCCTGATGGAGAGCCGTCAGCTGGAGCCACTTGGAGAGACAACTGAGTGGAGTTCCCGTCTTCCTCATCGTAGAATGTGTTGGCAGGGACAGGGAAAAAGAAGAGGCATCCAATGGTTGCTGTTAGGAATGTAATGGAATGAACAACCTTTGGGGAAGTGTTTGCTTGTCCTTTAGAGAGGAGAGAGAAAAGGAAAGGAAATAATTATGAGAGGAAAAATGGCTTACTGAAGGATTGTGAAGAAATCTCATCAGCCTCAGGACCATGGAGCGTGCTGGCTGGAAGGGATCTCTGGATGTCACCTGGCCAAGCTCCTGCTCAGAGCAGAGCTGTAGGCAAGGCAAATGAGATCAAAAATGGCTTTGCATAGCGGAGTCCTAACAATATCAGGGGATGAAGGGTCACAAGTCTCTCTGGGTGACAGGGGAGGTTTAGGTTGGATATCAGGACAAAGTTCTTCCCTCAGAGGATGGTTGGGCACTGAACAGGCTTCCCAGGGCAGTGGGCACAGCACCAAGGCTGACAGAGCTCAAGGAGTGTTTGGCACATGGTGTGAGTCTTGGGGATGGTCCTGTGCAGGGCCAGGAGTTGGACTTGATGATCCCTGTGGGTTCCTTCCAGCTCAGGAGATTTTGTGACTCTACAGCCATTTTGGAAAACTATTTGAATATTTTTAACTACTTTTTCTGACTCTGTTAAGGTGGAAATGTGTTGGTTATCTGGAGTTTCTGTAGCATCCTGTAATGGGGATCCCATGCTAGGCCTTGAGAGTCTTAGACTGGAAATACATGGGTGATAATGATGGAAAATCCAATCAAACATTCTGTTTTGTTCACTCTCTTTTTTTTTCCAAACCTAACACTAACAAAGACTGATTCAACATGGAATCAGATAATCTCTAAAGCAAGTAAAAAGATGGACAGTGGGAAACAGACACAAATTTCTGAAGAAACAACTCTTAACTCTCCAGATTGCTCCCAGCCCTGATGTCTGAGCGCTCCATCGTCAGATTCAGAAATGGAGCTCTTGGACGAGGTAATTAGTAAAACATGTTATTGTTTCATCTTTCATTTCCAACACTAACCATGGATTTTTTTGTTTGAGGGTTTTATGAGACTGTGGGTGTCCCAGCATCACCCCACAGTTCCCTGCCTGGGCCAGGATTCCTGTGGGTGCTGCACATCTGCCTGGTTGGAAGAGCTCCAGTGAATGGGAGTGGACACCAGGTGAGCTGTAGGATGGTAAAATGTGGGGATGAATTTGAGAGGAAATCTCCTCTCTGTGACTGCCAGGCTCAAGGAGTAAGAAAGCTCAGGATGCAGAGAGTCCTTGCAACCTGTGACAAAAGTGAGTCTCTCTTCCTGCTATTTCTGGATCTCATGTGTTTGTGTTTTCTACACTATAGGATAATTTGAAAGGTTGAGTAAAATCATGCCCTATTATCTTCTCCTTATATATTACCTAAGGTAAATAACAGGGATTAATTCAGGATGTGAATCTTTATGTCATAATCATTTGGGGACTGCATGCGTTCTAGTATTGGAGACCAGGGACACCTTTCAAGGTGGATAAAAGGTTGATGGCAGCCACGTTCAGAAGCAAGAACAGAGAAGTAAACTTGTTTTTACCTTGGGTTATAGTCTGAAGCCCTTGTGAAACAGAAAATGGAGGAAGAATCCATGCACTTTCCATGAACTTCAGGCTTTCAGATATGGGAAACAGCCAGGTGCTTGGATCCTGGTGGGATGACAGTAGTGTCTGAACCACCTCTGGGAAAATGAGAACATCATTACATTACAGTTTAAGGTGAAAGATCATTTAGATATAATGTAAATGGAATCTTATGTCAATAATTTGTTATAGGGTTGGGAATATCATCTAAAAGCTTTTATGAGATGTGATTGAAAACTCTACAAACATCTGCCAGCACAGGAAGGACCCACACAGGAAAGAATTCCTTCCTAACATCTGATCTAAACCTCCTCTCTGTCAGTTTGAAGCCATTCTCGCTTGTCCTGCCTGCTGTTGTAAATAGTCTCTCTCTCAATGATGCTTGCTTGGACACCTGATTGCAAATCTAAATTTCTCAGATTACAGTTTTAGGTCTAATAAAGTTTTACAAAGAAGATGGTTCTGAAGGACATCAACAAAGTCAATGCATTAAAAATAGGGGCAGTCATGTCACTATAGAATGAAGGAATAGTTTGGCTCTGAATGCTGCACTTAGTAAGTATTTAAGATCTTTTGTGTGTGGCTTTTTACAGATTTAATATAAGCTGACTCAGACAGAATCCTGCAAATTTACCCAACCGGCACTACAAACAAACCATCTCTGCAGTTAAACATGAATCACAGATTCATGCAAATGGAAGAGAAGGTGGATAAAGTGTGTCTGGTCTAATTTTTTACTCCATAGGATGCTCATTTACCTCTGCATCAATTTTGATAAATATTTAATATTCTGTTCTTAAAAACCCTCCACAGCATCCCCCAAGCATCTCTTCTGTTTTATTATCCTTACTGTGAGAAAGTTTAGCTAATGTCTAACTTAAAATCATCCTAACTGCAGTTGAAGGTCATTAGTGCTCCACCAGTTCCCAGGAGATACTGTGAATGCTTCTTTCATCTTTTAAGCTAAACATTATATAAACCTGCATGTTTTCTCAGTCTTCTGGACTCATTATTTCACTTTGACATGTTTTCTGGACCTTTGACCATCCTTATGTTCCTTTGGAGTTTTTTTAAGGATCCATATGTTTCCTTAGAATGGCCTGATCATTCAGCTGAGCTGGTATCTGCTCCAAGCTAAGCAAAAATTTGCATTCGCTTCCTAGGAATACTGCTGCTGATATATCCCTTGGGCATGGAAGTTGCGCTTTTGCAGAAGAAACTGAATCGAACTGTTCTGTTGGGGACTCAGGGCAGGAAAGAAGACAAATAGAAAGTCAAATCTCAAACATACCTGGTGTGCTGCTGGGCGGGTGAGAAGTGGCATTAAATAAAGTCACCAGAGGTGCTTCTACAGCATCTGGCTGGATGTCTGAGGTTTTGTGTGACTCCAGGGGAGGTTTGGTGACATTTGGCAAAATCCTTCTTGTTTCCACATCTTTGTCTGTGTGCAATTCCTTTGTGCCACTGGATGAAACACTAGGGACAGTGCTGGCTAATGTGACAGGAAAGCTGCCTGGGGCTTCAGGACTGAGTGTTTCTGGAGAGAGGGATGCACTAGAAAGCATTTGAATTTCTAGGAAGTGGCTTTTTGCCTTGTCACTGCAATCTGGCACTGCTGACACTGACATTGCTTCTGGCAAAAACACGTGAAAATGGGTCTTAGGAGGAAATGCCTCTGCTGAGCTGTGAGGCCATTCATGGAGAGTCTTTGTCACCCAAATGTCCATGGGCCTGGAAAGCTGGTCTGTGCCTGAAGTGATGTCCTGTAGGAGATGGTATGTGGATACTTCTGATTTACCAGAAGGGAAATAGGAGTCTGTCTCAGGCAGGTGAGGCTCCAGCTGCTCCGGCAGCAAGGACGTCCCAGAAGCTCCAGCGGGCAGCACTTCCAGCTCATTGAAGAGAAACCTTGTTCCAGTAACCAGTGAAGGTGAAAGATCTGGAAAATCAGAGTCTGCAAACATCATGGATACTGGTGGGTTAGTTGGTGTGTCCCATGCTGAGTCCGTTCCTAAGGTGACCAAGCTTTCTTGACTTACAAGCTGGATATTATTCTGCATCTTGCAACTTGCTATTGTTGCACTTTCTCCACAGAAAGGTGATGAACTCTGGGTAGGTGTTGCCACAAGCTGTGTGAGTAAAGGGCTTGGCACAGTAAAGGCCAGAGGCCTGGAAGCCTCTCCTGCAGTTGGTCTCTGGATAACTCCAGTTGGCTTTAATGTAGGTGTTGGTGTGATCATTAATCCCCTACGTTGTCGTCTTGCAGACCTTCTTTCATAATCACCTCTCCTAAGGATTCTCCAGCCTGCAATTCCATACCCCAGCAGCTGGGAGAGGTGCTGGGAGTCCACGTTGTGCTGCAGGACTTGGATGAACTTGTGGAGCACGGCAAACCCTCCACACCTGACAGGCCAGGAGAGCCCCACGTGGTGGTTCCCCGTGAAGTCCACGTGCTCCATGTGTTCAGCCAGCACAGCCAGGCCCTCGGAGCCCCTGGGAGCTGGACCTGGGAATTGCATCAGGGTCAGCAGGGAGGGCTCTAGGTGGAGATATTCGGCCATGGTGCACACCAGGTACAGGCGTTCCTGGATTTCCAGGGCTTCTGCTCCAGCAGAGAGAATGATTTCAGCAGAAGTGATGGCAACTTCCTTCCCACACCTGGATGTTGAAAGTCCACTGGTTAAGAGTCATTTTTCCACCCCCCGTTTTTATGAAGATCCCTGTTTGGATTTAATCTATCGTCTTATGCACATGCATAGTTCTAAGTATTACTTCTTAATCAAAAACTTCCTCCTTCTGGATGTATGAATGTTTCCCATTCCATTAACTTCAGTGATCACTAAGTTTGATCCCATTGCTTGTATAGAACACAGCAGCATGGTCTGAATTTACCAAACACTATCCTCATTATGGAAATAATTCACTTAAAAGATATTCCCAGTCTGTTAGACATCAAATGTAGGTACTTAAGAAAGTACCATCTGTTGTAACAGGCAGTGTCTTGTGGAGGAGAGTCTCACTGGGAGCCTGCTTCTCTCCCTGCTGACAGAAGAGCTCCAGTTAGGACCTTCCAGGCTCCAGGGAGGCTGGATGTGGAATCAGTGTCCCAGCACTGCTGGGCTTGCAGTCCTCATGCCCAGATTTACACTGCTGCTCTGGGGCAACAAAGCCTCCTGCTTTTAGGTTCAACAGTATTTTGTGGGGTTTTGTTTTCTTTTTGTCTCCCTCATCCCCCACCCCATGTCAGTTTGAAGGACCCATCTCTTTCTTAAAATTGCTTTTTCTCCCACCACTGATTAGGGTAGCAGTACTCACTGGTGGCTGTTTGGCATGTATTTCAAGCTCTCCTCTGTGTCCACGGATAAACTGCTGTCCTGAACATAGATGGTGAAGTTTCCAGCGGCGCCTGGTGTTTCCTGGGCATGGATCCTTCCAGAGGCAGTGATGCTTAGCAGGTACATTCCACCCTCCCCTGCCATCGGCAGCCCTTGCAGTGTGTTTGTGTTGGAGTTGAATTCCAACCATTTTGGCAAAGCTGCACCACTGGCTAAAGTGACCTGTTCCATCAGAGAAGCAGAATTAGAGACAGGAAATGGTGTTAGTACTTGAGTTTTATATATTGCAAGTTCTAACTGGACAGAAGTCCAGGAACAACTGCAAAATGGTCCATTTGAGAATCTTAGAAACCACAGTGCCTTGATTTTCACATAATGCTTGTTTTGGGTGTTTTTTAGGAACACTTACTGGCCATTTCTAAGACCCTGCATTATTCAGACTGCAAGTAGATAAAATACGTGCTGTGTGAAGGGGTTGTTTATTTGCTGCCTTGGCAGTGAATGATGGTGAGATTTTTGCCATCACTTCTAAGTGTTTCTAATAGATCTGAGGCACTTTCCAGGAGGAGATTTTTAGTCTGTTCATTTTAAACACAAAGTGAATGTTTGTGCAGGATTGTACCAAGAAGTGTATTTAATATCATTACCTTGTACTGAGTTATCGTTCCCTGCAAGGCGAGTACTGGCACTGGGAAATGGAATATTTTTCCCACAGGAACAGTTACATCTGGGATTCCTTGCAGGCTCTTTGTTTCTTCACTTCTGTTATTTGATCCCTTGGCAACCACAGCAGGTGAGCTCACACAGACAGACACCAGCACAAGGAGAAGAGGGAGCAGGGGTAGGACTCTCCCCAAGGCAGGAGACCTGTTGTGGGTGCCCGCTGTGTCCCTGCAGGGCTCATCCATCCTCATCCAGCGCCACTGCTACTTTGGCACACTTAGGGTCTGTAGGGGAAAGGGAAAACCCAAACCCATATGCACATACACTTCATTTAGGCAGCTGCACCTCATGGGGAAGCACAGTGCTCTCAGATCTGTGAGGCTTCACATTGCATTTGGTCTCTTTGGGACCACTGACATTTGGGGAGGGTTGTGGGATTTTAAAAAGCCTCGGTACTTACAGTTGCTGCTCTGCTCAGCTGAAGGTTTTCCATGCGGAAACACCCTATAGCACAACGCCAGTTCATGGTGCTTTTTAACCCAGTTTCCTCCAGTCTTGCTGTTGCTCCCATCTCTGCTTCTCTTGTGATAAAAGCCCACTCAGAGATGAAATGCTACACTGGGGCCTTCAACAAATGGTTTAGGGGAGAGCCAGGTAAACAGTGCAGTAACCTGACCCACTGGCATTCTGTGGTGGTGTGGTAGCAAAGGGAAAGGTGAGTATGGCATATGGCAAACAAATCCCGAGGGCAAAGGCAGGCTGAGACTCACTATCCTTTGCTTCGTAGCATCAAGGGCTGGACTTTTTATTTGCTACATTTGATGCTGCTTTTTCAAGAGGAGATAAAAGCAATAATAAGGGCTCTCACAAGCCTGTGAGTGGCTTCCAGCTTTTAGGTGAGCGGTGCACACAATATGCCTGGTCTGGCCTGCTTAGGGAATAGCCTTATTAAAAGCTCACAAGAAGCAAATAGCATTTGCTAAACCAACTGATACAGCTGGAAAAGCATGGACAATGTTTTGGAGCCAGACAGCAGTGCAGGGAGCACCCGTTTCTTGGTAAAGCAGGGTGTCTTGGAAACCACGGCCCACTTCACATTGGCTCCACAAGCTCAGTGGCCTTGGATCAATGAATGAGGTCTTGCTCTGCTGGCTTCTAACACATATTTTCTTCCTTCTGTTTGTGGATGTGTTTGCAGTAGTTGCTTTGGAGCAGTTGCCAGGCTTTCTGCTGTGCTCTGTTGTGCATAGCACATTTTAACCACGAGTGGAGCTTTGGATAGAGGGAGAAATGGTGATGTAGGTCTCATGGAAAGACAAAAATTGTGTCATAACTACTGAAAGACAGCAAAATCTGTTTCAGTTGCAACTATGATTGGCTCTGAATAAATCAGAAGTTCGTGTTTCTTTGATGATGCTCAGTTACGCTGAGAAACAAGTTGCTACACTCTCCTCTCCATTTTTCACTGTCAGCATCTCCATGTTCCTTTCTCCTGCAATCCCTGAAAACATAATGGTATGTCCTCCTTCACTGATTGTGAAAAGAGTGAGTAGGTGGTAGGGCAGAAGTTCAAGTTGGAGATGAGGACTTTTATTTAGAGAATATAATTCTTATGCAAGGGAACGGGTGCTTGACAGCTGACTAATCTCTCCTAATGAATTTGCCTCCTGAGAACTGAGTAAATATTGCCATGTAACCATGTATGAATCATCAGCCTGTTCTGAAATGATGGGAACGCTCTGAGAATTCCATGGTTGCTGTGAGCTGACAGTAGTCCAAGAGGAGATCTCCACTTCTTGAGTCCAGGCATGGAAGAAATTCTTCCCTGTGAGGGTGGTGAGGCCCTGGCACAGGTTGCCCAGAGAAGCTGTGGCTGCCTCATCCCTGGAAGTGTTCAAGGCCAGGTTGGATGGGACCCTGAGCAACTTGGGATAGTAGAAGGTGTCCCTGCCCATGGCAGGGTGTTGGAACTGGATGATCTTTAAGGTCCCTTCCAACCCAAAGCATTCTGGTATTCTATGAAACCATCTCAAATGCCATTCTATGTCTAAATGCAGGAAAACATTGTGAACAAATGTGGCTCATTCAGAAACAAGGACTTCTGGCTTAAGATATTTATTTCCCATGCAGAACCAGGAAATATCAAAAGTTTTAGGGAACAACTTCATTCTCATGTGAATTCGTGACCAGGGTAGACATAGATAAAAGTGGGTAAGTGTAATCCAAAGCTCACCTGACTCAAACAGCATCTTTTGGGGCACCTATAAGTACTTGCTTCACTGCTAGCTCCAGGCACACTCTTTTTCCTACAAGCCTGTGGTACATTTACACAGATACCATTCTGAAACTGAGGGGAAACCCCACCCCTAAATCTTTATCTACAACACCAATGAACACAACCAAAGGATACACTATCTTCTGTTTTCTTTTTGGGTGATCTTGTAAAATGGAAACTGTGACTGTCTTGTTTCCCTGTGCTGCCCCTGCCTAAGGCACTCTCTCGTCACTCCTTAGAGGAAATGAGAGCAAATATCCAATACTTGTCTGTCAGTGCCTAGCAGTCCTGCTAGGTGGGGTTTGAGCTCTCCTGCAAAATCCCAAATAGCCTGGGATGGTTATGGCATCTACCACACAGCTAATGTGTTTGTGATGAGGTTGTTTTTTGTATCTATTAGACCCCTAGCACCTGGAATCAAGTAATTGCTTGGCAATTTTGGCTTCCTTTCAAGTCTCTTTGACATTCTGCTGCAGAGGAAACCTAGAGCTTTTCCCAGTATCCCCAGAAAACTCAACAAACAGAAGGTGATTTAATAATAGTATTTTGGTGGCCTAATGCATTATTTTTTGAATGTCTGAGACTGGCAGTGCTGACAACCCTGGAGTCCACACCTTGAAAACGTGCCAGGCAGTTTCAGGACAGTTTGTGTTGACACAACATGAGATCTGGTGGTAACACATTTTCTGCTGAATTGTTCAGCATACGAGCTTTCCACCTTTGACTTCCATTACATTCCAGGAAAAGCCTCATGTGTTGGAGTTGCCTGGAAACCTGTGGAGATATGCCTGCAAATTGGCTGTTGGTGCACTGAGCCTTGTGCAAAATGTGGGAGATGTTTTTGTTTAGAGTGTTGCAATAAACATGTTGCCTGTTTCTGGAAGTCAGAAACCTGGAAAAACTGGGTGTTGGGAAAGACATAAATGAATATGATGGAAGAAAGAAGCCTGTGTGTTCCTGTGGGTCACAGCAATGTCACTCCTGTGTTGACAAATGCACATTAGTGAGAAAGTCAAAGTTTTGGTATCTGGGATAAGTGTCAGAAAAAGACTTGGGTTTCTTTTCATGCCTTCTCAAAATAATAATACACCCCCACCCACACCCAGTTTAATAATTTTAATCCTGCTGATGTTTTATCTTTGAGTTGCTGCCTCAGGTTTTTTAGTTTTTCTTCTCTTATTTTAAAACAAATGGGCGAAAGAGTGGAAAGGACAAAGAAACAACATCTGAGGGAAAGCTGCTTCTTAAACCTTGTCTTTATTTGCTTCTAGTTCTCATTCTGCTCTGCACTGGGAAAGTATTTTCACTTCCCACCTCACTTCCCTCCCAAACCCTTATATTTTCTCTGAGAGAGACGTTGTCTACATGGGAAAGTTTAAACATGAAAGCCTAGGGATGAATTTATACCAGGGTTAAGTTTGGGTTTAACTACCCATGTGAACACTCTTGTTTTCCTACAAGCATTTTTTTTTCCAAATTATGGTTTTCCTCTTTAAAGCTGAGCTTATGACATTGCAGACTGATTAAACTGAGCTGGAAGAGGTTGTAGTGAAAGGACTCAGGCACTTACAGAGTTACAGCTCCATATCTAGCAGATAAAACTTTCCTACTCAGACAAGCCCTCACTATTTCATCTTAGTTGTTGGTTGTTTTTTTTTCTCTTGGGGAGAGTTAAAAACTGAGAAGAAAGAATTTACTTCCATGATTTCATTTTCTCAAGTGCCATATTTTTTTTTCCATTTCAGCTTCTTTGAAAATGAGGAAAAAGGATTAAATTCAGTGTCCTTTTTCTTTTAAATAAAAGATCATCTTTTGATAAAACTTTATATTAAATATTGGGCTTTTCAAAGTTATAAGTTATTTAATAAGGAAAAGGTCACTAGGTTGGTTTGAATAAAGATGCTCTGTTGTAGGAAGGTTTTGGTTTTAATTCTGTGCTCTGTAGGAAGAAAGACAGGAGGAGGTGCTAGAGCTGCCCATAAAGTAGGACTTCTGGCTTTACACCTGCTAAATTCACTGTGAGACCTGCAAACCTTTGAAACCTCTTTAAAACTGCATCTCTCTCTGGCTGTTAATGCAAACATGGGCTGTCACTTCCAAAGGGATTTTAGAAATCCTACGAACTGATACCACTCCAGACTGTCCTTCATGGCAGAAGGAGCTGAAATCTTTTGGCCAAGTCCTCATTCTTGGCAAGTTTTTCCCCCTCTGCCCTTTTTTTGGTGAAATGAGCAAAGCTGAGCTTTGCACAGACACCAGGGCAGCTGGAGGCTGATGAGCCAAGCTCCAACCTTGTGCGATTTTTAAAAAGGGGGTGGGTTATGTAGGAAACAAGGACCACAAGGTTTTTATGGCCACACTGACAGAACCTTATTTATGGTGCCTGCCGCCTCTCCCAGGCCCAGCTTTTGCATTCAGCTGATGTTCCTGGCTCCCCACAGCAGGTTTTCAAACAAGTTTGCTGTAATAACCTCCAAATGGTTTTTGTTTCACTCAATGCACTCTGTTTAACCTCGCTCTGAGCTGATGTGACACTTTGGGACAGTTCCCTTCCCCTGGCACCAACCCAACTGGGCTCAAAGCTCTCTAATAACACAGATGCTGTTGCTGATGCTCTGGCCTTTTATTAGGTGGTTCCTGTCTGCTTTACTGGAAAGAAGGAAAAATCCCATTTCCCCATGATCAGAAGTGGATGCTTCTCCTAAGGAGAGTTAATTCAGCCCTGTTAATTCATCACCTCCTGACTGGAGGTGATGAGTGAGACACAGAGGAGGTGCCCAGAGGCTGGATGGGGTCAGGGTGCGTGGAGCACCTTCTTCACACTTCGGTAGCTTCAGAGGTGCTAAAAACAGTCTGTTCACCCCTGTTTGTTGTTTAAAGCCAGGCCTAAAACTCTCTGCAGAAGGCAAGGAACAGCTGAACCCCTGTGCCTTTTCTTGTATGACCGGAGCCTGTTGACTGATGGGGATAGGAAGCAAATTTCCAGCCAGATCCCTCTTACTAATTCCCCGCCCCCCCCTCCCCCCGAGATGTTTTTCTTTCAGTGTTTGTTTTACTTTGGCAATTAGCTAAACAAATTGCTGTCTGAACAGTGGAGCTGACGGAGTCTGGTTTCCTTCAGGTTTTTCTGCAGCTCCCTTAATGATCTCAGCTTCATCCTCTGCCATATTTTCCGTGGATGAGGACAGCCAGGAGCCAAGCAGGGCTGGTTTTGGCTTTTCCCTGCCTCAGTGGGGACATGGTTTGGAATTTCTGCCCTTTACCTGACTTCTAGTTTTCAAAAAGACCCTTGAAATAACATAATTTTCAAGGCATCCAGAAGATCACTCCCCTTCCGAATGCTCCAAACTGGCTAATAACAGGGTCAGGCATTTCTGGCTGGGGAGAGGATCGGGTTCTCAGGGGGGGACAAGCAGGCTGAAATTGCACAAGTTTCCTTTCCTCATGATGCCAAGGTGGAAGTGAGTTCCTGGAAGCCTGTTTTGTAAAAAGGCCCCTTGTTTCCTGAGTCCCTCAGGGCCCTCTGGGCGAGCTGCTCCTGCTATTGCCCAGAGCTCTCCAGCAGAATAAAAATCCTTCTCCTCAGCTAAATCCTTGAGGCTGCCTCTGCTGCAAAGAAGCAACAAAAGGAGGGGAAGAAGGTGTGATAGCACTTAAAAGGTCCTTTTCTCTTTAAAATAAAGGCGATTCTCTGAGCCTTACAGTAAAAGTAGTATTTCTGTTCATTCTTGACTTGATAACAATGTTAAAACTTCCTTTCAAACAGGTTGCCCATAGTTACCTGTGGGATTCAGTTTCTGCTTCAATTTTTTATTCAGTTTATGCCAATTGTCTTTTGTAGGTGAAATCAAGTGTTGCCCAGGAAAGCACAGCTCAGGAAAGTGTTGTTCTGTGTGTGATTGTGGAGTTACTGATTCTGAGGCAGTTACTCAGACATGAATCTGCCTTCGTATCTTTGAGGAATTATATGACTTAGCAGTGATGAAGCCACATCTTTGGTAGGGGATTGAATGTAATCTCTGAGTATTTAATATGCCAGAAATTAAATAAAAACAATTTGTCAGATTTTAGAGTGGGTTGAGACTTGCTCCAAGGACCTGGTAAGTATGTACATGACTCACATGGAGGTGTTCAAGGGTTTTTACTGAGGCTTGTCAATATAATAAGGAGAAAAAAAGGGGTAGAAAGGCAGCTCTTGAGGTTTTGAGTGAATTCACAGTAGGGAAAGGGAGGGAGCTGGAGTCAAACACACCAGGGGAAAGGGCTGGGCATGTACATTCCTTACAGGTCTGTCACAAATTTGTGCCCAGTAGTTGGAGGAGGTTTTTTAATGTTTATTGAATGTAAGTTGAGGCCAAGAAGCACATTGTGGGCTCTTGTGCAAAGTAATGCATGACAAGGTTGAATTTAGGGGATAGGGAAAAAACCCAAAACCAGTTTGGTTTGTGTAAATGCCTCTTGCTTGAAAGGAAATTATACATGAAATAATGCAAGAAGCTTTTAGCTGAGCTTAGTAGGTGCTCTTATAAAAAGGCAACAGTGTCTTTGTGGGGCTGCATTTTCAAAACCACATCTCCAAAACAAGTTTGGATGCTTTTGGTGAGGCATTGCATAAACTGGCTAAGTTTTTAGGAAAAGTTCAAGTTCTTTTCTTGCAGTCCTCCAGAGCTTCTGAAAACAAAGTTGTTTATTTAAAGAGCTAGCTCTGGATCTAGGAGCCTTACTTCAGGCTCTTATTTCTGCAAATATCAATCTGGCTATTTGCTTTTTTTTTCGGCTGTTGTGCCTGGGTGCATTTATTCTCACACATAATGTTTGTTCCTGCAACAGTCCCTGCTCCCAAAGTTGCCAGGGTAACAGATTTCCCTGTTGTTTCCTTTTGAAAGCAGGGTGAGAGTACCACCATGACCTCCCGGCTGAGTGCTGGATCAAGAGCCAGGAGAGCAGGATTTCATCCTGCCTTGGCCCCTGGCATTTGCCTTTGCCCGAGGTGCCCCTGGCAGAAACCAGCAAAGCATTTCAGTCTTTCTTTTTTATTATTTATTTGTGTGCCTGTTGTTGGGCAGCCACCCACTCCCTGCCTAGCAACCTCCAGCATCCAAAACATTTGCCTAAAGGACTCTTTCCACATCCAAGAGCTTTCTTCACACCTTGCTGTCCACAACTCCCCTTACCCACACAGCGGCTGGACTCCAGACCTTCCTGCTTCCCCAAATTCCTTTGTAGCTCCTGCCATTTGCCTCTTGGTGTCTCCACTTCCCTTCTGACCCCTGTGGACTTCCAGACTGGTTGACTTTGGAGCTGTACCTCTGTTTATCTGTTATCTGTAATTGCCACCAAGTTACTGGGCAAATGTTGCCTTTTTTTCAGGACCAACTATATGGAGAAAGGAATCTGGGTATGTCTCTCCTGTTTCTGAAGCTCACAGATGTTTGCTTTGTTTATGTTGTTTCTACCTGCTTTCCTATTTCTGGAATATGCCTGGACATGTCAAACCAGCGATGATCAGCTTGCATTAAATGAATTAACTTCATCCTGCTTGACATCATTATCTCCAGCTCATCCACTGAAAGCACCTGAAGGAAAGGACATTTGGATTTGCATTTTAGGGATTTTTTTGTTGGCTGGTTGGTTTTGGTTTGTTTATTTTTTTAAGAAGAAATTTTTTAAGCTCACCCTGCAGAGCAGCAGCAGAGCAGGACCACGGGCAGGTCTCCTGAGCTCCCTCTGATCCCAGTCCCTGATGGATCAGCCTCTGTCACTGAGAATTGAGGAGAAGGGACTGTTCAGCTGGAGAAGGTTGTATGGAGACCTCATACCACCTTCCGGTACCTGAAGGGGCTACAGGGAAACCAGAGAGGAACTGTAGTGACAGGACAAGGGGAATGGGTAAAAACCTAAAGAAGAGAAATTTAGGTTACATATATGGAAGAAAATAGTGTGAAGGTGGTGAGGCTGTGGCACAGGTTGCCCAGAGAAGCTGTGGCTGCCCCAGCCCTGGAAGTGTTCAAGGCCAGGTTGAATGGGATTCTGAGCAACCTGGGATAGTGGCAGGTGTCCTTGGGTTGGAACTGGATGGTCTTTAAGGTCCCTTCCCACCCAGGCTGTTCTGTGGTTCCAAGTTGAATTTGTGAGGCCAGGCTACTGAAAAAAATCCTTTATCTCCCAGCTCTGCCTCTGTGTGTCTGCCAAGTGATAATTGGGGGGAAGAAAAGCCCAACCCTCCTGATACCCATTTGGACCCTGACTGACAGATTTATGACAGGCTGCAGTTTCCTCCATTTGTGTGGCAGTGGGTGATTGTGTGTCCGCCCTCTCACTTCCAGCTGGATTCGGGGCACAGGAAATGATCCAGCAAAAGGCTTTTGGTGAGAATTCCTGCTGATAACTTTTTTTTTTGGCCTCTCCCTCAGAATATTTTTACAACCAGCCCTAATTGATTGCGAGAGTGGCACTGGAGGTGGGTGGTTACAAATATTTGAGGAGTGTGTCATGGATCAGCTTTTATTTCTGTTGAAAGTATGATTTATTTTTTTAATCTACCTCTTTAGTATTCAGTGACCAGAGCAACATCAACATTTATTTTTCTTACCAGGTAGTGATACCCTAAAAATCATCCCAATTTGGCCTCAAACAAGGGTTATAAACTGCTCATTTTGCCAGGAACAGCAAGGGCTCAAGTCCTGGAATCACAAAGTAGTGTCAACTTGGGAGCATACATTTAAGCCCCCCCCCCAATTTCTGTCATGCATTCCTGTGTGAGGCATCTCTCTTGCAAAAAGATAAAAATAAATATTTATTTGTGGTCACCTGTTTCAAAAGAAGGAAAATACTGATGTTGGATGTACTGTCTCAGTAAGCTTTTAAGAGTTGCCTTAGATGCAATGTTGGAAACTAAATATCTTTCCTTAGAGCTTTGTGGTCTTCAGACCTGAGGGTTTGTTTCTCACTGTGGATGAAAAAAACAGAGTCTGAAATCCTCAGTATTGGTTGTTCTCTTAGAAAAGGAGGAGGAAAACAATTTTTTTGCGGAGTTGATACACATGGGGATTAACCAGTTCTGCTTTCAGGAGATAAATTACAACTCAGGAAATGAAATTCAAAGTGAGATGGATATTTGTCCTTGGGAATTTGACACCTGTAAACAGAAAAACCACTTTATTTTGAGAGCTTAAGGAGCTGCTCTAGACTTTTGTGCTTGTTTTATGCTTGAAGACTTCTTTTCTCCAGTGATGCTTATTGCACTGGATTCTCCAAACTGGGGTTCACTGGAGAAGGGCAAAAGATAGTAAGAGGGATTAGGTTTTCCTTTTGGATTGCTCATGTCAGTGACTGCTGTGGGAAAACAGCCTTTACCTGCCTGAGCAGTGAGCAGAGCACAGGCAAAGTGCTTTTATCTGCTCTGAAGCTGGTTTGAACACTGACAGCTCGGGCATTTTGATCTGCTGAAGCCTGGCTGCTGGTTTGGCCTCTGCAGGAGCAACTCCAGGAGTGGAGAACAGAGAGGGAAAGTGGTCACAGAGGGTGGAAAACAGGCAAGTGATAAGACCGTGGAAACTACAGTAAGAAAGTGTAGGGAAAATGGACAGAAGCTGGAGGAGTCAAACATTGCAGTGCCACAGGAGAGGCCACGTCCCAGCCTGTAACTTTTATTCAGGGACAGCTTGGGCTTCAGCTAGAAAAGAATGTTTTCTTTCTACATATACAATGATTTCAGTCCTACCTGCTACTGGTACCTGGGGAACAAAAAGCCTTGTAATATTAAGCGAGTTTTTGGACCTAAGAAATTCTCTTGTAAAAATTCCCTTTGTTCTTTTACAGAGGTTCCTGTGCTCTGCTTCCCTTCCCCCACCTGCACAGAGACAAGTGAAGAGGGGCTGGAGTCCTGCTGTTTTGCTGACTGCACTTTTGGGGTTAAATGACAAATTTAAGTCTGTCTGATACACATTAATGTGGGCCCCATTACAGGCAGGGTGAGCGCAGCAGCTGTGCCTCACCAGCACACAAGGGACATATGAAGGACCAAGATCTCTACCTGTTGAGTCCTGCCATGGAAGAAATCCTTCCCTGTGAGGGTGGTGAGGCCCCGGCACAGGTTGCCCAGAGAAGCTGTGGCTGCCCCATCCCTGGAAGTGTTGAAGGCCAGGTTGGATGGGGCTCTGAGCAACCTGGGATAGTGGAAGGTGTCCCTGCCCATGACAGGGGGTTGGAACTGGATAGCCTTTAAGGTCCCTTCTAACTTGAATTATTCTATGGTTCTATGTAAACCCTGAGCAGTTCCACTAGACCAAACTGCTGCTGGGCAGATACTGGGGACTACAAACCTGTGCTCTGTGGTGGGATAACCACCTTGTGCTTCATTTCATCACCCCTTTTCTAAAGGAGGCTGACAATGTCTTGTCCTCCCTCTTGGCTTGGTAGAAGAAGATGAGCTGGCAAAGCCAACAGCTGCTTGGAGCGCTCCAGACCTGTCTGTGCACATCCTTGCTCCCAGATTCTTAGGGATTCCAGAGCAGCTAGCCAAAATGCTGAAAAAGCTTTCTTTTTAATCTCTTGATCTTCCCTCTGTGTGTTTTTGCCAGCATAGGTAAAACAGAGGTGCACACTCCGTGCTCTGCATGTCCTGGTGCTTCCACCAAGGTAAACAGGAGATTGTCTCGGTAATTACCAGGAATGAACTGAGCCAAACACCCGGTCCCTGCAGCTGGTTCCTGGGACACAGGAGCAGGCAGGGCAGGAAAACTTGACCTGCCAGGATATCACCAGTGTCTCTCTCAATTCGAACAAGAAATGAGATTCATCAGTCTTTGCTCCAGCTAAATTCCAACTTTAGCATGAAGGGAGGTTTTGTCTGACTGGGGTCTGCTGGGGTTTCTGTGCTTTCAGAGATCCATCTTGTACACACATCCTAAATTCCTGAGGTGGTTCTTCCCAGGCTGCAGGTTTGGTTCGGGAGCTCGGAGGCCACAGCCCTTGGCATCACTTTATTTCTCACTTGTGTTACAGACAGTGATGAGACACTCCAGTGTTTGCTTGGAATAGAACACCAGCTTTAACAAGCCCCAGAGAAATCTCTACTGTGGGATGCAGTTCTTATGTAGTTGAAAATCTGTGTGTTCATTTTTATTTTTTTTTTTTTTTATTTTCTTTTTAAGCAAAGAGACAATCCTCTCCAACCGAGAGGATTATGTGATATCATGGAGAGCAGAATTTGACATGCAGGTTACAAACCAGTTTGAATCCTAAATGTTCAATGATACTGCAGAGCCTGACTGCTTCCTCCTAGGCTTCAGCTGGGACTAAGGACAAATCCCAAGGAGAATTCTGTCCAGTAGCAATGACTTCACTCTACACCTCTGAGCTGCATTAACAGAGAGGGACAAACACCAGTCCTTGGAAACTCTCCACATCCTGGTCTTATGTGGCAGAGTGCTGGAGAATGTGCACTTAGTGTTGTGGATTTTTTTGTTGAGGGGTTTGGGGTTTTTTTGGCTCATTTTTTTATGTTTTTAATGGAAGTTTAATGGTTTTAGCCTGAGCTTTGGGCCAGCCTTAGGTTTGTGCACTGGAATACAGCCCCTGTCTGGTTTGCTCCTTATTTTTCTCCCAACAGGAGAGTTGCTGAGCACTGGGGCTGTCCCATTAGAGGGTCTGGAAAGGACATTCCCTCTCTTCCAAGGGTTTAGCTGGCTGGAGCCCAGGAGAGCTTCCTGGCAGGAGCAGTTTGAAAAAAGATTGGAAGAAACCTCCTCTGTCTCATCCCCCCAGGGCAAACACGATTTGTTTCTTGACAATTCAGCCTTGTAATTTTGGGCTGGTCAGAGACACAACAGCTTGTGGGAGCTGGGAAGGAGGAGGGGGCTTCATTTGGATGCAATCCTTGGAGCTATTTTCCAAGACGTTTCATATATGTCTGTGCATGGAGGGTTCTCATCTGTTGGGCAGGTAGTAAATGAATGTAATCCAGTGTGGGGAGTGCAATTATTTGGCCCTCTCCTGCTGGGAGTTAGATATTTCTTTCTCTCCCTCTTCTCCCATGTTTAAGGCCAGGTGTTTTTGGGTGGATGAGGCAGCAAATCTGAGGCAGAGGCTGGAAGGTGACTCTTCAAATGCAGTGCTGAAGGTGGCTGGTGGAGCAGGGCAGACTTATTTACTACAGAGCTTATTTACCATCTTAACTTACCACATATGCAACTGTTAGAAACAAATGTTTTTGAACAATCATCAATAAAAGCTGCAAAATAAGTGCCACAGGCCAAATTATTTTCCACTCCAAGACATATTTGCTTCACTTTTTTCCTGTCTCTAATCCAAGCCATGAGTAGCAATGCGTCCCTCTCCCAAGTAGCTGTCACATAAATGTCATTTTTAAGCTTGCTGAAGAGCAGACACAGCTTACCCATCCTGCCTGCCATCATCTTTGTGCAGATTTGGGGTTGTTGTCTTACCCCCAGAACTCCTGTGAGGAAGCACAGAGGTGAGCCCTTTGTGGATGTGGGATTTGGATCATTCTGCAGAGTTAAATTTACTCCTGTTTTGGAAGCTGGGGACCTTCAGGCATCACAATACCCCCAGGGGTGGGGGGGAGATATGATACTAAAAGATAAATTAGTAACCTCATTTTGAGGCAATTATAGCTCTGTGTTTGTGGAGATTTAGCTCAAGCCCTTTGCAGTGGTGTTACAAAGCTTAATTACATGACTTGAGGTGCTGTTAGATGCAAATCTTCTGGGCATGATATCTCTCCATTTAATCAGTGATTTGTTTGCCATTTGGGTACAGAAAATACTCTGTTTAAAAATGAGATGAATATGCTTGAAGTAAGAGTGGGAAATAATGAAAAGTAGCTGATTTACTACAGGTGAAGAGCATCCAAGAGCTCCCTGGTGTAGCTTATTTACTTGGAGCTTTATGCAATACAGAGTTCATTCCACACACAAACTGCACGTGGCTCCTTGGGTTCTCTATTTATGGTCTTGCCCATTAATCTTTAGCTTTGTTAGAAACACATATGGACTCCTTTATTTCCCTTCAATTTGAATCCTACTTTTCATTTTTTGGTGGATATCTCTTCGCTCTTTGTTAACATTGTGTGTTACTGATAAACTGGTGCTTTTCTGGGAGTGAGTGTAAGAGTCCTGTACCAAGTTCCTGGGTTTTGGTGAGGGAACACAAATTATCCTTTTCACCAGGGTTTGTCACCTTATAAACACAAAATAAGTAAATCTTTCTACATGCCTGCTTCTCAGGCTAAATTTACAAATATCTTCCCAGATAACTCAATTCTTTCATTCCTCACCTGTGCTGTGTCCTATGGGGGTCATACTTTGCTTTCTCACATGGAGGTTGTCCAGATATGTTCATTAATGCAGAGCTTACATACAGTGGGAAAAACTCCCCCGGGCAGATGGAGCTCGTCAGCCCTGTAAGGCCATCCATCTAAGAGAAGGTCACTCTAAACAAACCTACGTCCTGAGGACCTCGCTGGCACTGTCCAAGCTTGCTCGGCCCCGGCAGATGAACCTCAGGATTAAAGGGTGGGCTCAGTTCAGCGCACACTGTGTCTCACCTAAAAAACCCACTGCGCAGGCTTGAAGGGTAATGACCTTCCCAAATCTTTGCTCGCGAAGACTGGCCATACACATACAGTGGGAATGGGGGATAAACCAGTTTTTCAGATAAGATGGCCAAGAGGAAACTTTTATCTATCAAATTACACCGAAAGATTCTTGCTGCTGGGGAAGGGCTGTTTTTCTCCACCACTTCCCAAATCCTCCATGCTCCCAGTTCATAGCTGATATGCATGAGCCAGGGGCTGACAAGGAGAAACGAGGGACACAGGGAAGCAGCAGCAGGGAGACATCACCTGTCCCTGCCATGGAAGGATGGCTGTGGCAGAGATTGAAAACAGGAGGGACAAGGTAGGAAGAGAAGAGCAAAGATTAAATGAGAGCTTGGGGTGCAATCCTGCTGCAGCTCGGAGGGGGTTTGGCAGCACACGCTGGGAGAAGTGCGCTCATCCCAGCATCCCTGTGCTGTGGGAATGGGGGGTTGCTGCCGCTTTTCACTGCAGCAGAAAGGACACCAAGGATCAGCCACATCATCTGTCCCCTTCCCAGTCTTGGGGAAGCAGTTGCCCTTTTGCTTTATCAGCCCAGCTGCCAGGGGTGCAGCTCAGGGGATTTCTGGATGCTCTGTTTGCCATGGGAAGTATGTTTTTCTCCAAGATGTTAGGTAACAAATTGTACCACAAGAGGAAAACTGATAGAAATCAGCATTTTTTTTCCTTTTGGGTCTTCTTTTTTACACTCATTTTCTCATTAAAATGTTATCTCTCCGGTAAACCTGGGGGTGAGTCCCCATCCAGTCTGTGCCCTGAGATGATCCCACTCCATATATATCTTTGTGAGCATGTTCTTCACGCTCACAGCTATGGAATAACAACTGTGCAACAGGCACTGTTTATGTCCCTGCCATTGAAGAGGTGGCAGTTCCCACGGGGGGAGCCAGGGTTGTGAAACAGAGGTGCTAATTGTGCTGATGTCAGATAGCAGGGCTTCACTTTTATGTTTCCCATCTGTTTTCAACCAGCAATTTCATGTGACTGTGGCTCACCTAGGAGATATGTCAAGTGCAGTGCTAAATGTATCCAAGTACATGCTAAATTTTTCATTTTATTGGCTAATTCCTGCAGTTTCTTTGCCTGTGACATGGTAACAATATGCATTTCTTCCGTGCTTTTCAAACAAAATCCTGCTTCACTGGTAGATTAATTTATCTGCTGCTAACTTCGCCTTTTTCAGACTGACCAAATGGAAACTGTGGGTGATGGTTCTGCTTTTTTTATGCCCTGGTTTGTGACTGCCTGCAGATCACTTAAAATCTAATTTCCTAAACATATCCATATTTCTAAGTTGCTACTAAGATGCAGAACATCTTGCAAGAGCTACTGAGAAACAGAAGGTTATTTCACTGGTTTAATTTTTGTATAGCATTGAAACAGGGATTTTATCAAGCACTCACATCACTTATCTATTTAAATCTCATGATGCTGGAGGATCTGAAATTGCATGTCTCAGCTTTTAAGGATTCAGCTGTGTTATGCTAATGTTTAAAGTGTCTAAGGAAGACAACCAAATGAGGAACATCTAAAAAAAAAAATCCCACAAAATAAGCCCAAACGAAAAAAATTCAACTCTCAGGGACAAGACAATGTAAAAGCAATTGAGGTATTTTCATGTGATTATTATGCAGCCTCTTTTTATGTTTTCAAAGTTCCAGGAAAATTTAGCCGTTCAGGATTCAACATAACTTTTAGGCAAGATTTTTGTTTCAATCCATTGCATTCTGGACTATGAGGAAGAGAGAAAGTCCAGTCTAGGGATCCAAATGTGCTGTGGTGTTTTGGTGTCTGTAATTCCATATTAATGTATAAAAAAACCCTTAATCCGTTTCTAATTTCTAATTCAGACTCTTGTTTCCTGGGCTCAACTGAGCTGAGATGCCAGAAATCCTTTGGGAACATCTCCCGTATAGAACACTTCCTTCATCTAGGCCTAAAATCAGTCTGAAATAAAGGTGGGTGAACCTCAAATCTTGGCCCATATTTGGCCTCAAAGACATTTTCTGCCTCCTTGGAATCACAGCCCAGTCACTTGGCTGTGCTAATTTAATTATTCCATAATGTCCTGGGAAGTAATGAGCTTTTGAGACAGGTAAAAGTAGGAGAGACTTTGGAAGGATCCAACCTGGATGCACCAGTGCTCATCAGAGGGGATGGGGGAGGGGGCTGAGTTTGTTCAAGAGGATTTCTTGTACTTCCCTATCCATTAGTTCTCTAGACACAGTAATCCACGGAAAAAAATTAATTCTTTCTGATTTCTAATTTTTCCTTCTCAACACATTTCTGAGAAACTTCAATACTCGGTGTTGTGCTTTTAGGGGGAGGTGAGGGAGGGGAGTTATTTCTTCAAATGGGTTTTAATGACTCCAGACCTCCATAACTTACTTCTCTGGAAATGCAGTGCCAACTACCCAAAGCCTTTTGTGTTCCCCTCCCCATCTGAAAGCTGGAATGGGCCCAAGGTCAAGGTCTGTGGCCCCTGCTTTCACGAGGAAAGACTGATTCTCCTGAAAAAAGCTGCTTTTCCTGCTGTTTCCTTGCCCAAACTTGGACCAGAAAGGGCAATGCACTTCATCCCAAAGTTAGAAATGGAGGATGGGCATCGAGACAGCTGCTCAAGGAAAAATAATCACAATTTTCTTTCCCCCCTGGTAATTTTTAATGTGGTCAAAAACCCAAAAAAGCTGGCAAAGCTCTTTTTTTTTTCTTTAAACATGGCCAGGATACTGGTTAAAGGACACAATTCTGGCAAAAACCCCCAACAGTATTTAATTTTGCAAAAGATTTTCAATAAAAAAATAAAATTCTTGAAAAAAAACCCTAAAGCAAACAACATCAAAAGCACAAGGCTTTTTAAGCAGCCCTGAAGTGCAAAGCTTCCACAGGTTTCTACATCTTTCCTGATAAAATTAGGAAAGGTAGGGAGGTATTCCTCAGGTACACTTTTCAAGCTCCATGATTGCAATTAAATTGCAGCCATACTGCAATTACAGATATTTTCTACTTTTTAAAAATATATTAGCTCCTAGCTATTTCCACTTTATCCAGCATGGAAATACAATTACAATTTTAGGTTTCTTACTAGAACTGTTATTTTTTTTCAGATTTTACTGTGGGAATTTGTGCAAAGCTTTCTTAATTTTGGAGTTAAAAAAAAATACAATATTGAATTTCTGTGAAATGTTGCTTGTGTGATTTAATATCTAATTATTTTAAAGAACTGCTGTATGTTACCTGTGCTGTATCCACACTGTAACCACTACCATGGGGTCAGCTGGTAATAAAGTATTAATGAGAGGAGTCAAAACACAATGGCTTTTTAATTACAGTCACTGTACAGGTCTGTTGATTCTTCTGTTGCACAGGTTGTGGTTAGGGGTGGGCTGGGACTGAAAAGGAGGCTTTCTTTGGTTTTGTTTTATGAAGATGATTCACTTCTTTCCCTGCCTTTTCAGGTTTGAACCTCCTGAAGTCTCCTGACTGCCAGCAAAAGAGAAAATTCCAACAAGGTACGTCCCTCTGTCTTTATTTTGTAGGGAAAGACTTCATTTTTAGGAAGCCAAGCAGCAAAGAAAAGCCCAGGAGACACTGCCTGACTAACAAGTCTGTGGGGGCTGGCGGGGACTTCTGCAAGGTTGAAAGCAAACTTGGTGTAACTGCTGGCACTTGTTCCATGTAGGAATAGTAAGTCCATTTTTGTGCCCTTCCTGATGCTCTGTCTGTGGTTGGGAGCTGATAGAAGGCAACGCTTCAGCTTCCTGAACCCTCTAAATAAAGCTCCCTTTCTATAGGGGTGTTTTTCAGAGAGAGGCACATTGTCCTTCCTGCTTTGGTTGGGTTTTCGTATTTTGGCTCTTTGAATGAACAACTTTGGTCATTAAACAGTTGGAAACTTATTTCAAAAAGACTTGAATGTATTGCAAAGGAAAAATATCTTCACTTGAATGGCTTGGAGCTGCTCTCAGGAGTTTATTTACATAGCTGCTGCATTGTGCCACAGCAAGAGGGGCAGCCAGGCTTCCTCTTTAATCTAAACTCCTTTTGCTTAAGTCATTAATTCACAAATAACTTCAGTTTCCTTTATTTCTAAGTTTGCTTCTTTCAAGAAATTATTATAGCAAGCCAGTGATTATTTAAATACTTGAATTAATACATATATTACTTTTGTAAATTCAGATATAGCAAAGAGCAAGTCAAACAGTCACTGTCCATGCATCACACCACAGTGTGACCCGGTGAGGATGCAAAGCTCCCACATCCTAGTGAGAGCTGCTCACCTCTAATGTTAAGAAAAACGTGTTTCCCTCTGAGAGAAAGCCCTTTATAAAACAAGGTGTTAGGAATTCAGCTAGAATTTCCTGTTTCCAATAAGCCAGGTGGAATGAAGTGGGTAAGCCAGTACTGAATGCTCCATATTCTGGTTTTCTCATTCTCAATCAAATAATGGTTTTTATTTTGCATGATTCAGTGCTTTATTACGTTGCTAAATCCCATTTATCTCTGTCAGGCCTGCTTTACCCTGAGGTGTTCTTTTGGTGTGTGTTTTTTTAACCATATTTTGTATGGCACCAATACCTGCATATTGTTTAAAACAACACCAGTTAAGAGTTAACTCCCAGCAGGAGAAAAAAAGGCCAATTGAGTCCCCACAGCTGGATATCTATCAAGAAATCACCAGTTCTCTGACGTTTGCTGTGGGCAAAGGAAAACAAAGCTCTACTAGCCATAAATCAACCCCTGTGTGCGGGTACTGTCAAAATGAGCTGCTGATCCAACCTGCGGGCCAAGAAGTGCTGTCTTTTCTACATCCCAGTGTTTGGAAATGCCCTTGTGCTCAAGGAAGAGCTGGGGTGCCTCAAATACAAACATCCAGAAGGTAATGGGCATCTCCAGGTTGTGTGGGAAACTTCATTAGGTGCCTTTAAAAGCCAGGCCTTTCTCACATAAGCTGTTAATTGTGCCTTGCTTGAGATAAGTATATTAAAAATATTCCAGCTACAGATGGGCTTTGAAATCAGAGCTGGATTTTAAATATCAAAATGTCTGGAATGGTTTGATATTTCTTCTTCTTCTTTTTTTTTTTTTTCTTTCCCCCCTTCCTCTATTAGAAAGATGAGAAACAAACCCTAGGCTTTTTGGGTCCAAACTTTCATATAGTTGTATGGGGTGCCTGCCTGGGTTTTGGCCTGCTCCCATCTCCATCTATTGTATTAAAACAGTTAAAGGCATTCTTCTCTTCCCCCTTTTCCCCTGCAGCTGGAAAGTATCCCCTGCTTTCGTGCAAACAAACATCAATGCTGCCTGTTGTATAAGCCTGTGGTTGGTTCAGTTTGCCTTCACTGGAGTGACCTATATATCTGTAACTTCATACAAGATGTGTAGGTGTGGGATTAAAATCTTTCCAATCAGACAATTTTCAAATGCATAAAAAGTTTGACTTCTGTCAGGAGCCTCCCCTGTTTGGACAAGATGAGCAGGAAATCCAGACGCGTTCCT
Organism: Manacus vitellinus; assembly: GCF_001715985.3. Classification (NCBI taxonomy): domain Eukaryota; kingdom Metazoa; phylum Chordata; class Aves; order Passeriformes; family Pipridae; genus Manacus; species Manacus vitellinus. The sequence goes on along the minus strand of NW_021940729.1, from coordinate 2,548,646 downwards.
GAGATGTGAGGCGTAAAAAAGGAACAAGAGTATGATGACATCAGCCTATCTATTTGGTGAGTTTTTGGAGTCTGAGGACTTTCTAATATTGTGTTTTTCACATCTAAAGTGAATGCTCAGTGCTGCAATGTTTCTAGTGATCTCTCTGTGGATAAACTGCTTCTCTCCTGCACCTCAGCACCACAATGAACATCACAATCAGACACAGAGATCATGGTAAAATGTCCCTGCATTCAAATATTGCAAATACTTTTATAGAGAGAGCTGATTTCAGAATACCACTGCAAAAATCACTTGATTCTCTGAAAATAAGTAATAGCTTACAAATGAAAGTTGAGAAAGAAAGGCTTCTTCACTTTTACAATGTACAGAGCAATATGTGCACCAGGGCTGTCTGTCAGCACTGACTGATGATTCCTGAGTCTGGGTCCTGTTTCATGGCAAAGCCTGTGCTCCCAGCTTTGGAACAAAAGATCACCAGAGATAACAGAAGGAAAACACATCCCAGCTATTGACTAAGCAGCCTCACCTTCACTCTGCAGCTAATTGCTAGGTAAAAAACTGTAGTAAAAATGTCCATTTTATCAACCAATTTGGTTTATTTCTGCTCCAGATAAATGAAGCAATATTCCATTACCATCTCTGACCATGGTTTATTTTTTTCTATGTAGACTTGTTATGACAAAATTTCTTTCATTTTAATTAAATTTTTCTAGATACTATCTTCATACAATTAGCACTCAGAGAGGTATAATCACTACTTTTAATAGAAGAGGGTTAATGCTTGTTAAAAATGCTGGAGTAGCATTTGTCACTACTTTTGTTTTTCTGTCTGCAGGGAGAGGATGATCAAGGGCTCCTCAGATCTGCTTCTCCTGGGTGATCTTCATACCAATTTAAGTCCTGCTCTACCAAGTGGGTAAGTGCTTGGTTATTTTTGGCACACAAATAATCTGGTGACTTCAGTGAGGTTGTTGGAGTGTTTCAATGACACAGGTTTGAAATGAAGCATTTGCTTAAATACTTGACTGCCTTCTGGGTTTGACCTCTGCTTTTTTTTTCTGCAAAACTGATTTCATACAACTCATTTCTAGTTAACAGCCACCACTGCTTGGAACTGGACTGAGATTTCATTTAATTTATATTACCAGAGAGCTACAAGGTGGTAACAACTTTCTGCTGCTGGCACGATCCAGCCTGAGCCAAGATGAACAAGCCTGGAAATGAAGGAGAATTCAGCCTGTGCCTTGATTTCCTTGGGGGGGAAGGGACAAAGATGACTGCAAGTGTAGGGCTCCTATCAGCCAAGGCAAGCAAACACTAAATATTTTCAAAGTGACCTGAATTAACCTTCTTGTAATGGCAAAACACACACAGGTAGAGCTGTCAAGGACACAGCAGTCCTGCTTCCCTGCTGACAGCCTCCAGGGATGTCCCAGGTACCAAAGGACACTTCAAGTGGCCCCAATAACCTGTGTTTAGGCAACAGAGTTATACCTTCCTGACTGAGAATGGTCCCAAATGGGGATTTGCACCAAGGACAGGCAACCTTGCTGCTTGGCCACATTCTGAAGTTCATTCTCAGGAAAACTCCCACTAATTTAAGGCATGCCAGGATTTCATTTACTGCTGGGAAATGTGAAACCTCCCTGGCTAAAGTATCTTAATTAGGCCATTAGAGCCTGGTATAAAATGGCTGAGATAAACAGGGGCAGGAGGGCACAAGATATTGTCAATGCATTGTAAAGCCTTTTCTGCTCAGCCCCGAGTTCAAACTGTCCAGATCCACATTTTCATGGGATAAAACACTTGAGCCCTCTGTGGGGTGGCTCCTGGTAGGGCCCTTAGGTCTGTGCTTTTCACTTGACCTGTGGGCAGGGATCCACAGCTTCTCTCCCCTCTGCTGCCTTGTGCCGCTTGGACTTTCAGTTTCTAATTCTGGTGTTTTTTAATTTGGTGCAATTTTTGGATTCACTGTGTGTGTTTGGGGCAGTTTGAAGAGCCTCATCTTCGGTTTTCCTGTGCAGGGGCTGGTTCCAGAATGGGGGATCTGTCACCTGTTCTCTTCATATTGCTTTTCCAGAAGTGTTTTAACGGCTGTCATTAGTTACTCCAGGAGACTGAAATCAAAGAATTTGGTGAATCTGGGGCCTGTGTTGTATGTATGTGTACAGGAGGAGATGCAGATCATAGAATCATAAAACAGAATAACAGAATGGTTTGGACTGGCCATCCAACCTGGCCTTGAACACTTCCAGGGATGAGGCAGCCACAGCTTCTCTGGGCAACCTGTGCCAGGGCCTCACCACCCTCACAGGGAAGAATTTTTTCCTGATATCTGATCTATGACTACTCTCAGTTTGAAGCCACTGCCCCTTGTCCTGTCACTTCATGCCCTTGTAAAAAGTCCTTCTCCACCTGTCTTGTAGGCTGTGAAGGTACTGAAAGTTGCTATCAGGTCTCCTTTAAGCCTTCTCTTCCACAGGCTGAACAACCCCAACTCTCTCAGCCTTTCCTCATAGGGGAGTTCTTTGGTGGTGTTTTTGTATTAAAAAGTGACGAATCCAAAATATTCACCTTAAAAGAGCAAAAGAGGGACTTCTAGAATGGCATAACAGTTTTTTTTTTTTCTACAGATAGATGGTAAAAATTTCTCATTTTTACTTTGAGACTCATAATTTCTGATGTCAAGAATTTATGCTCAGAAGTGAGATAAGGCTAAAAGCTGTACATGTGGGAAATTAAATGCAAGTGTGAAACTCTCAGCTTATTACTCACTACCAGCAGTCTGCACATTCCTGCAACTAGGTTTGTATTCTTATCATTTGAGAGCTAGTACTTGATCAGGCTGTTAGACTTGCGTGAGTTATTGTTTCTTTTTATTTGTTGTTGTTGGCTTTTTTTTAATCCAAATAATCTATTGGAAGAACACATGTGGTGACAAATATTATTGCTGAGTTTGCCCGTATTTAGGAGCTGAAAAAGTCTGGAAAAGTAGAAATACTATGATTCCTAAAACCATTAGTGAAAATTACATTTTTGTTTAAAGAGTGCACAGAGTTTTTAAGAATAAAAATCCCACACTGGCTGTAGCCTCTGTGGCAGCTGGGCCTTCTTCCTCTAGTGGGTGTGGGGAGGCTGCAGTGTCCCTGCTTTCTGGGGCAGAAAAGGCTTTTAGAGTTCTCTTTACATCGAGGGTGAGGGTGTTTTTTTGTTAAATTGGTGGTAATTATCTTAAGCAAACATGTGCTGTTGGGCCTGTTCAGCCTCGAGAAGAGACACTGAGAGGGGATCTCATCCATGTGTGTCAGTGTCTGCAGGGAGGAGACAGAGGATGGACCAGGCTTTGCTCGGGAGTGCCCGAGGCCACGGGCAGGACAAGATGGGACAAGAGGACACAGGCAGGAACTGATGCCCATGAAGTTCCACCTGGACATGAGGAAGAACTTTGCTGTGCAGTGACCGAGCACTGAACACATTGTCCAGAGAGGGTGTGGAGTCTCCCTCACTGGGAGAACTGTCTGGACACAATCCTGTGCCATGTGCTCTGGGATCAGGGAGGTGGGAGCAGATGCCCCACTGTGGTCCCTCCCAGCCTGACCCATCCTGTGATTCTGTGAAGTCCCGCACAGGGAATGCAGCTCTGTTTGCTTCCGACTAAAAAGAAAAATAAAAATAAAGGATTCGTGGCTCCTGAAGTTTGAAAGCCATAAACCAGAGGGTGACACAGGCTGAGTGACCACACCAAGCGCAGTCTCCGGGCAGAGGGGAAGGGTCTCAGCCACGGGGACCGCCCGCGCCCCCGCACCGCGGGGAATTTCCGAGGCTTTCCG